>NC_056736.1:551589646-551669646 GCF_019279795.1 Protopterus annectens | reverse complement strand
CACACACATATTGCACACATAAAACATGATAATTTTATTCAGTATAAAAGGGACAGCATGAATACAACACAACAGGCTGGGTAGGATATATGTGAGAAAGAGACGGATGATGTCCTCAGTTTGCAAGGTAACAGTTTCAGTTAGGAATTGAGCAGTTGCAGAGGATGTGAATTTGGCTCTGGAGTGATTGAATCTCATTGGAGTAAATGGGACCTAGAAATAGCAATTGACGTTTTAGTAAGAAACATGTTTATAAACTTCAGTGGAACAGGAAGAACAGGAGGCAAGTAGATAAGATGGCCCGTGAAAGTGTGAGGTGAAAATAGTAAAAGCAAGTACACAGAAAGAGAGGTTGCCAGAGGAATGCGAGCATATGGTATGGCAGAGAATGAGGTTAAAGGAAAAACTGAAAGTAGCAACCATTAAAAGTAATTAAGGAAAAGAAAACATGGTAATGGGCAGGTGCAAGTAGTAGTGTCAACTGATGAAATGTAAATAAAGCCGAAGAAGGCCATACAAGAAGTGACAGGAAAAGAGCAACATCAAAATCGTTGGTACCTGTCCTGGCTGTTAATGTTGAAGGAAGGGAAGGAATGCTGTACCTGCTCCTAGACCCATGAAGAGAGAATGAAGAGACTCTATAGAAGAGAATAAAGATAAATATAGGAAGAAATGGTTTGCAGTCACAAAAATTCTGAATCTTTCAAAATAAATCTGTGAAATTCAATTTTCTAGGGACACAGGAAAAATTATTTGACTGAATGCTTGGATAATGATGTATGTAACCAAATGGCATGCAGCTGTAACAGAAAGAAACAAATTCTTGAAGTAGAATTACATAAGTTGGAGAGGATCAGAAATGCCTAGATGAAAGCCTCATTAGGCAAGTGTTCATGCCAATGTGTAGTTCAAAGATAGACTAAAGTGAAAGAACACAAAGACAGCTATAAATGCATGGTATTTTAAAGAAGTGGTCCATGATTCACTTGGAGAGAGAGAGATATGACAAAACAAGCTATGAAAATGGAGCAGGGATGAAATATTCAGGAATATGGAGAAGAGTTTGAATTAAAAACAAAAAGGCAAAACATGGAAAACACCAAACCTCCTCTGTCAGCACCGAGGATTAAATCCCTGGCTACTGGTCACCAGGCCCAAATTCTATTAATAGTGCTGGTTTATTGATGCAGGTGAAAGTGAGACAAATGGGCAAGTATATCCCTTGGGGAGGGGAGGGGAGGGCTGAGCTCATTTAATGCCACAATACCTTAAAGGAGAGACAGAAACAAAAAAAATGACAGCCCTAAGACAGCATTCAGCAATTAAGCTGTGATTGTGATATCCCTCATCATGGGTGCATGAGATCATGTGCACAGAAGAGAGAAAGTGTCTCACATTATCACATAGGACATGTCTCTAATCTGCAGGAGGGGATAACACCATAACAAAATATGCCCAAATTTTGGGATGCTGGCATAGGTACTAATCAACTCTGATGCTATCAGCATGGTGCCTCCCTTAATAAGTTCCCACTCTAACAGGAGATTACACAGCACAAGGGAATTAACTGGCCAAGATGATAGGGTTGGCTTGATGGTTGGCGGTTGCAGAAGCAAAGGGAATATAGAAAATAACCAAACACAAGTGTATATCTAGGAGTGCAAACCATTCCAGAACCACCTAATACCGCCAGGAAAAATAGCTAAATAAATAAAAACTATTAACAACTTTAAATAAAGTGTTAACAAATGTATAGTGCTTTCATCTAAAACAAGTAATGAAGGAGTACTTCAGAAAATATAATAGTAAAAATCCAATTTGGCTATGCGCAGGGGTGTAGCAAGCAGAATGGTGAGGGTAGGGGGATAGAGGAGCCACAGTGCAAGGAATAGAGTGGAAAGGCAAGAAAGGAAGTGATGACAGCAAAAAGTCAGCCTAAAAGTGAGAAGCTAGAATGTTTCAGAGATGAAGGGTCAAAGGTTTCCTTCAGCTTATATCAGGAAGATGTAGAGAGGGGAAGGACAGATTTGCCCAAGCTGAGAAAAGATGGGAAGGACATCAGTAAAGATGGGAAAAAGCAGCTGTAAAAAGCAGCTGTAAAAAGCAATACTTTGACTGAGTCTTTTCAAATGATAGTGATGGAAGCATGCAATGACAGGAGAGATAGGTGGACAAGAGGGAGAGGGCTGAATAGGCAAAAACACCAAAACAGAGAGGTAGGAAATTGTGAGCTGGCTTCCTTAAAGAACAACAGAGTACAGAGACCTGAGGGCTGCCTCTGGGGTCATCAACACCCTATTTATTTTGTTAACAGATCAGAATTGATTTTCCAGCATATCTCTATCCTCTGAGAAAGTGCAGAAATAACAATAAAAATGCAAATTACTGCACCTGTGACACAGTAATCCAGATGAAATGAAGGAGACAAGGGGGAGTGGAAATGAAGGCATCAGTGGAAAATACGATTTATAGATATTTACTAAAGCTCAGAATGTCCATCGGGATCAAGAGGGTGGGCACTGAGTTATATTAATCAGGGGTACAGACTCCAGAAATAAAGAGCAAAGTCTTCAATATACTGAGCTATCGTCAGGGCATTCTTTGCATGATGCATTCACTTCTGGAGAACAAAAAACAGATATTTCGGACTGGAGTTCAGCATAAAACCTCAAGAAGGGTGTATGTGATAGATAAAAAAAGAAAAACACTTTTAGAGACTGAACAAGCTAAAGCTTTCCTTATTAGGGATCAAAAGAGATGGGGGGATATGACGTGTACAGGATTACGGCAGATGACATGTACAGGATCATGGCAGATAAATGTGAAAGGGTCAACCTGAAGAGAGAGGACATAGTGGAGATGAGACACTATAGAAATCAGATTGCAGTGAACAACTACTTGTCAGATCTGCAAAAGTACTTTTTCTTAATGTTTCATTTAAATGCTCAAAGCCTTATATAATGATTTAAAATTCAGTAGAAAATGTCTGCTCAATAAATTGACTGGACACTATTTGTGTCTAAATGTATCTGGCCTTGAATTCCTTGCAGCTTAACTGTTTCAAAGATCTCAGAGTCTTGGAAAATATATATAAAAAAACTTCTTATGTAATTTCTTTCTCCTTTTTTTTTTTTCTTGAGTTGCTGCTGTCGCTGTGTAAGAATAATAATGAATGGTGTAATTAATTTTATGGTTTTGTTCAACTCACAATTGCTCAAGCTTGATTTCTTACTGAGTACATATATTTGAGGAACTAGGTTTGTGCACCTATTGCCATGTAGGTTCATAGGTTTATAGGTAGGTACTAGGCTATTGGCCCTAGGGCCTATAAAAGCCTAGCCAAAAAAGATACCCTGGCTTTCACGATCCAAGAAAATTATTTTCCTGTGCCCCTGTCAAGCAGAGCCACAGAAGTGATCCCCAGGGTGAATTTCCCATCCAGTCATCAAGATTTTTCTTGAAGAGTGCTAATGAGGAGCTTTGTTTGATATGGATAGGTAGTTTATTCCAGAGTATGGGAAGTCTCCTGGACAGGAATCTATCCCTCCACCATGTTCTGTTTATTGTAGGGACAAGGTTTAGGTTCCTAGAGCGTGTAGCTCAGAGGGATTGAGATTTCTTTAAGTGGAGCATGTCCAACAGCTCTGGGTTTGACATAGCTTTGTATGTTAGGCAGAGATCACCTCTGAGTAGGTGATATGCAATGAAGTAAAGCTGGAGTTTTTTTGAGACGGTCTGCGTCGGGCATCTATTTGAGGCTGGTAATCCTCATTGTGAGGTATTTCTGGGGCCTTTCCAGTTGTTGTAGAAGTATTGTGAGGTACATACCAAAAGGGGTGTTGTACTCTAAAATGGGTCTAATGAGTGACGAGTAGAGGGGAACAATGACCTCTTTTTTCCTACATGGCAAACCTTTTGTGATGAGGTGTGCCATGTAGAAGAATTTCCTGACTATTGTGGTGATGTGATTATCAAAGGAGAGTCTACTGCCCACCTGTGTCCCAAGGACTCTTATCATACTTTTGGTGTTAAGTAGACTACCGCCTATGTGGTAGTTTATGGGTACAGAGTTTTTACCAAATGGGATGACAATGCACTTTTTGGCACTGAGCTTGAGGCCATGGCTTTGACACCAGGCATCTGTCTTAGTGAGGCCCTTTTGTAGGATGTCCACATCATAAGGAGTTTTGATTATGGCTCCTAGTTTGCAGTCATCTGAGAACTTCATTAGCCAAAGACCTTCTGTGTTAGCCTGTACTTCAAAGAAGTAGATACCAAACAGGAGAGGACCCAGGACTGAACCCTGTGGTACTCCACTTGTCACCGGTCTGAAGTCGGATTTGGAGTTTGCTACTTTCAACAGTGTGGGTTCTGTCAGTAAGCCAGTTGGCAGCCCATCTTATAACATAGGGATTTATACCTACTTTAGTGAGTTTATCTATAATTCCAGAGTGGGGGGATGGTGTTGAAAGCCTTGGCAAGATCTAGATAGGCTGTGCAAACCACCTTACCCATGTCTACGGCTTTGGTGACTGCTTCAAAGAAGTCTATCAGTTTAGCAGACATGAATTGCCTTTTACAAACCTGAACTGGGAGGGGTCCAGAGTTTGGAGATTACCAACGTCTTTTTTTATAAGTTCCATGATGATACGTTCCATGGTTTTGCAGACCAGGCTCGTCAGGCTAATGGGGTAGTAGTTCCAGAGGTCTGTGATGGCTCCCCCTTTGTGGAGTGGGATAACTGTCATGCGCCATTCAGTGGGCACAAAGCCTGAGATGAGGCTATTATTGAACATGGTACTTAGGAAGGGTGCCAGTTAGTTCTGTAGTTCATGTAGAACGCAGCCTGGGATGTTGTTAGGTCCCAAGGATGCTGTTTTTTTGGCTTTGGAAAGTGTGGTTTTTAAGTGTGCAACCATGATTACAGGAACTTTGCATTCTTCCGGTATAGAGACGGGCCCTTTAGGGGGTGAGAGGGGGCTAAAGTTAGCACTGAATCTATCTGCCAGGATGTTGGCAATATCAGTTGGTTCTGTATATTTAGTGCCATTGTGCTCTAACTCAGAGTAACTCAGAGCAGATATGAGTGTTGCCATTGAGATTCTTGACATAGCTACATAATGCTTTGTGATTGTCTTTAGAATCAGAGGCGATTTTGTTTTTGTAACTAGCTTTGGAGGATTTTATGAGAGATCTCAGCTTCTTACTGTGGCTGACCAGGGACTTCCTCCAATCATGGGATTTTACTCTTTTTTGCAACAGTTTCTTTTTTTTGTTGTAGAAACCACCAGATTGACTTCCTGTTTTTGGAAGATAGCATCTTGGTTCTGTTAGGGATAGCATGATCCATGCACTCGTGTAAGTGCTTATAAGTGCTTATAAAGTGCATTTGTGTAAGATTCAACATTCGTACCTCTATTGTCCATCTGCATGGGTGTCGTGATGTTTGCCACTTCTGTGTTAAGAAGCATGAAGTTGACTTTGGAGAAATTTTTTACAGTGGTTTCCCTCATGAGGGTGGGGGCGGGATGTGGATGTCAAGGGTGATTAGTTTGTGGACTGATCTAATCAACAAAGAATTGATCTCTGGTGTGGAACACTGGTCACCCAGCTTAGTAATGACTAGGTCTAGGATATTGCTGCCCCTGGTGGGGTGTGGATAAGTTGATCCAAGGCACTGGAATTTATGAAGTCCAGAAAGTGTTGAGCAAAAGAGTTGGTACATGAATAGTTTTCCCAGTTAATGGTGGGTAGTTATGTTTAGATTTGTCCAGATTGGAGGAATAGTAGTAGATCCCTTCTTTCCAGAAGTTTTTGGACCTACATGGAATGGAGTACCAAAACAAGAAGACTGGTCACCTTGGAGTTCACACAAGAATTCAAGAGGGCATTGATGAAGGGGAGAAGAGGTTAGAAAGAGGATAAGAATGGGGGGGGTGAATGTTGAATGTTCTTAAAAGGTAGACTGGATCAGCTCATTTCATAATTATGTCATCTAACACTTGCATTGTAACTTAGTGAACAAAGTGGAAAAAGAATACCTTTATTTTAAAACCATTTGTCTCAGCATTCTTCCTTGACCCCTATATATCTTTACATTCATATGTATCAAGCATTATTCCTAATGCAACAGTGTTTTATTTTGACTACCCTACTTGCAGATAAAGTTTGATTTCTCGGGCATTAATTGCCTGAAGCTCAAGGTGCAGAGGATTGAAGTAGCTTCCTAGGAAATTGTTGTCAAAAATATGAGTCAGCATGGATATTCTTTTTTTTTTTTTTTGGTATTTCTATCTTATTCAAATTGTAGCAGCTGTTGAGCTGGTGTTTAAGTGTCTAAACCGTGGATTAAAAAATGATTTTGGGAATGCAGGTAAGTTGCCCTGCTGCACAAAACACATAAGTTGTGTTTTTTCGTGATAGTTTTTCTTCATGAATCTCATTTTGATGATTCTGTTATTCTTCAACCTATAGTGTAAACATGTATTTGCTCTTAAGGTGTAGCTACATCCAGATATTTATTTATTTATTTATTTATTTATTTTATTAAAATCATAATTCCCATTCAAATCATTTTTTTAATCCCAGTTTTAGACGTTTAATATTTTATTTTATTTTAATATGCATAGAGTCAAATTTTACTATCATAGCCTCTATTCAATAATATCCTAGTTACATTAATAATAAGACACTAGGTATGAGCAGCATACATCAATCAGAAGGAATATCAGTGATGAAATCAGAACATCAGTAAGTTACCTACAATGTATACATTTCACATAACCTGTTGACTTACCTTCCCAGCTAATTCAAAAAGGATTTCAAGGAAAGAGGTAGTTATCTTTTCTGCATCTGACTATTTCCACAATGCTTCTACTTGAAGTAAGGGTCTGGGTTTTGCCTTTAATATTAGAAAAAATAGGAGGCTCCCTGTATGGGGCCAGGAAGCATTTCCTACACTAATGGCCCACACCAAAACATGCTTTAGTGGAATTACATAAAATGTGTTTCCAGTTACCCTAAGAAGTCAAAGATGACAGACATACATTTATAGATATTGGTACTGGCCCTACCTTGATTGTTCCACATAATGATCTGCAAATATCTTATAGGTTCATAGGTTCATAGGTAGGTACTAGGCTATCAGCCCGAGGGCCGATGCAAGCCTAGCCAACAGTGTATTGGCTTTTGCCACCCATGTAGTGTTAAATTACTGCCCCTCTATTGAGCAGAGCCCGAGATGTAATCCCAGGGGTGAATTTCCTATCACCCATAGACTTATCAAGGTTTTTTCTTGAAGAGTGCTAATGATAAGCTCTTAGCTGAGTAATTCATTAAACTGAAAGATGAGTAAAGTATTCAATCCAAAAATGAATAGGCAACCATCTAGTTTTAAGAAAGAAAAATGTTGCAGTTGTGTCTTCTCATGGTGAAAATAATGAATCCCCAGAGTTTTTTAGCTGTTGTTAGCAGCCTGAGAATATTATAAATAGAAACAGTTGCTATTAACAGTAGGGAATTGTTTAGTTCTGAGATTAGTAAGCATTTAAATAGTGCCTGTATTCGACCTTGCATATGGCAAAGAAGGACATGTACTGATAAGGTCAATAGTGGGGCTAGTTATATATCAGTGTATTCTGACAGTATTCAGGCTCAACAATGATCTTACTTGGTGTGACAGCGTACCTTTCTCTTTTACTGTTTATCTACTTACTGGATAATTGGGGTGATCTAAGGATCCTTTTCAGCTGTGGCGTAAGCCTCAAGACAGACAGGCATATTACGTGTATGAAACAATTTCTAAATAGCACAAATTAGTTGAGTAAATAAATATATTACAGAAGAACAGGAATATGTGGAAAGGCTCCCTATTGAAATGTATGGACTTGAAATGCCAAGTGTGAGAAGATAAAAAACAGGGCTGAAACTACAGGAGAAAAACAAATCTTGAAAATCACTCTTTTCCTTTTAAACTTCTTTTTTGCAATAGAGAAAGCCATGTACCCCTCAGACATATATATACCAACTCTGAGATCACCATACCTCAGAGAAATATTAATATCCCAGGAAATATCCATCTCCAACTTGGTTTATGTAAGTCCTTTTTCATTCATTCAGTCTCTGTGTTTCTGGACTTGGTCATGTGGAATCCGACTTTTCAAATGGTCACCATATGGGGCAATCATATTTTTGCACAATATTTCACAATGATAAAGTCAATAAAAGAGTAAATGTACAAATTATGTAATTAATCATACTGAAAACACCATGTGAGGCAATCATATATTTACATGATATTATGCAGTGATAAAGTCAATAAAAGGGAAACATTTACAAATAAAGTACATTAATCATACTAAAAACACATTAGAGAGATATGCAGAGGCAGAGACAAAGTATAATATAGAAACTCACAAATAATATTGGCTCATTTACATGACTGAAGTAAACAACAACACAAAAAATGAACTGTGGGAAGGAATCATTCAGTAAAGAGTAGCCAATGTACTCATAAACAGGGTAAAAACATAAGTTGTTGTTGTTGTGTCATTTGGCTTTTCCCGGTTAGGGGTCGCCACAGTGGAACGCCGGTCCGCTAATGATTGGCAGTAGATTTTTATGTGCCAAGTTGCCAGCCCTGATGCACAACCTTCAACAAAGGTATGCCCATTCACGCATGTCTCCACACAGAAGACGCTCTAGCTGAGAATCAAACAGGACATCTTACTGTGAAGCAACAACGCTACCTCAGCACCATCACCGCAGTTTTAGGGTACAAAAATAAGTAAGATGTAAATTTATATGAATCATTTTTTGAGTGCATGTTACAAGATTTAGAAATATAACATCATTGTGCAAATGCAACACAGTGAGTATCCATGAAGCCCTTAGCACTTTTGCAGGGTGAAGCTTACTTGGCATATATGCATGCCATGGAGTGTTTAAAGCTCATTTCCATCATTGTGCACAATATTGTTGGCCATTATGCAGGGCACCTGGAAGTATAAACCAAGTCTGAGCAGTACCACTAAGCATTATGCATAGATATAAATATGTGCAGAAAGACCTTAACATTTTCCCTCATATTGCATACCTACCTGTGTCTTCTTATTATTGGTGAAAATTGAGAGTCTGTCCCTCTCAGTACTGGAGTAGGGATATATGGATTATATTTCTTTCCAAGGTGCAGCAGAAGTTCTATACTATTATATGTAGTCTTATGACTTACTGTATATCAATTGATGTACTGGATGTTGTTTCTTGTGTATCCCTTATGCAGTGGCACAAATGAAGCATAACATAAGTTTCAGTCAGTAAGGCACTAAGTAACTCCTTCATGCCATTCAGATGAATGGATCCTTTCTGATGGACTCTGCTAGAAACCACAGGGAGAGGCAGATTCAGAAGTCTGAAATAATGGTTGATGTCAGTTGAGTGAGTGAGAATTCCAACCCTAAAGTCAACAACATGAAGGATCTTAAGGTAGTCTGGATAGTGGAATTAACCACCTGGGACATGTTGCTGAACAACATATAAAAATATATATTTTTTGCATTGGTGTCAGAAGTTTCATATGCAGGTATTCCTTGTAATTTGGAAATTGAGTCATCTCATGATGGAGATGTCATTATTTTGAGTAATGGTACATTTTTTTTTTTTTTCATTCAGTACACTAAATGATTTATACCATTGTAAGTTTTTTTTCTCAATTTTTTTTTATTTTTCAAATACATTTGAATGAATCTCATATTATTTATATATAATATCTTAAATAACTGTGTACTCTATTTACATTAGCCTGACACTATAACAGATCTTAATGTATAAAGTTACTTTATAAGTATGTCTAATTCATTATCAGAGTGTCTGATCAATTATTGTATAGTGTCAATCAACGATAGGACTTTTCCCAAAGGGTTGTTGATAAATGACTTTGGTTAAATTCTTAGTTCTTTAATTTTAATTTCCAATAATGCTGTGGTCTTCAGTAGGCTGCAGTACTCTTCCAAAGTTGGTATTGTGTTTGTATTCCATCTTCTTGTTATACACTGCCTTAAAATTGCAAGTATAGTCCATGCTAATACATATTTGATCTATTCAAATGAAGACCTTCGTTCACATTTAACAATACAAGAGCTTAAGTTAAATAAAATGATTCATTAAATAAAGCTTGCCGAAAGTTATTAATACCATTCCAAAATGGCTTAATTTTATCACAATCAAAGAACACGTAGTTCCAGTCTGCATTGTGTATTTGCTCACATCTCCAACATATTCCTTTTATGGAAGAACTAATTTTACTGATTCCATCTGGTGTTAAGAATGCTCTATGCAAGCATTTCCAATTAAAACCTTTCCAGTATTGTGTAAAGGATGTATATTTTATCGATAATAAGATATTTGTTTTAATATCTTCAGTTAACTGTAAGTGTCCTTTTATTATATAGCTCCAATATGAGGTATTTGGTGTTGTCTTATAGTCTGTCAATATTCTATAAAATTTTGAATTACTGTTTCCCATGTCAAAGTCATTATATATGATTTCATATATGTATTTCATAAATTTAGGTATTTCTTTAAGAATTGTTAATTATTCTACTTAAATTTTGTGAATATGACAGAATACTCTGTAAGGTTAGCGTGTCCTGTTGTGGAATTTTGTATGTTGTTTTTATTACTTGCATATCGAAAACTTTTAGTTCTTTGATACATTGGAGTCAACAAACAAATCCTTTCTGTTCCCAGGAATTAATAATTTCTCTATATATTTTATGTGGAAAGTTCTTTGTGACTATAAATGGTGTTAAAAGGTCAAACCAGATTTTTAAATCTATATTTGCATTAATAATTTTCCTAAATGAGTCAATGTAATAATTAATCATACGAGTTTTAGTGGGTTTAGTTATGTTATATTACATACTAATACAGAATATGTGCCATGGCAAATTGTTTTTATCTATATGAATTTTTTTTAAATCAAATTTATTTATTGATATTACAGTTAGAGATTATTTCCAATTTGCAGAGTAATTTGGACTTATCCAGTCAGAGATTGTTTTAGATATTGATGCTTTTATATATGTTTCTATATCAGAAAAGTTTAATCCTCCCTGTTTCAATGGTCTGACATGATGTATTAAGTCAGAGAATGGGAGTCATTATTTAATAATGATATAGGTCTATATCAGGTATAGAAGTTTGGGGATTTGTTTTCCTTTAGGATTGGTGTGATTCTTTTGGGAAACCATAACAATTATATTAGGCATGGATTTATTTCTTTAAGTATATTCCTTTCTGGTAACAGTTGTATTGCCAAGGCTATATATAGGATCTTGGACAGTAAAACCATTTTTATTAACTGTAGTCTATCTTCAAATGTTAATATTATTTTGTTCCATTTTTCAACAGAGATTTTAATTGTGTTGATTATTTTTACAGCTTTTTGAGACTAATTCATTATTATCCTTGTATAACTCAACTCCTAGATATTTTAAGGTAGATTCTTGTTTCCCTATGATGTGATCCCCCTTAGTCTGCAGGTATTTTTTTGTTGTTTAAAAATAAAAAATAGATTTTTATTTATTGAAATGGAGTCCTGAAGTCATGTGAAACTTGGCAATTAATATATCTAATTCTTCTTTTGTATTAGATAATGTTAGCAGTATGTCATCAGTAAATAGCATTACTTTAGAATTGTATTGTTCAGAAACATCCATTCATTTGATTTTTATATTGTTACAGATTTAATTTGCCAATATTTCTATAGCCAGAACAAATGGAATTGGTGACATGGGACATCCTTGTTTAGTGTCTTTTGTTATATGTATAGATTCAGAGGTAAAAGGACCTAACTTGACATATGCTAAATTATTTTGTGTGTGTGTGTGTGTGTGTGTGTGTGTGTGTGTGTGTGTGTGTGTGTGTGTGTGTATATATATATATATATATATATATTGTTTAGGAGATGAACAAAGTATGCAGGAAATTCAAATAGCATTAGAATTTTGAATAAATAGTCCCAATTTAGGGAATCAAAGGCTTTCTCTATATCCAAGCCAATTATGAGTGTTTATTTTATTTATGAATATAATCTATAAGAGAAATTATCATTTTAATATTGTCATGTGTGTGTCTATGATATAAAAATCCAGTTTGATCATTGTTTATTGTTTTGGATAGTGGTATTTTCATTCTGTTAGTTAATATACTTTTAATGTTATTAGCTTTTGATTGTATTTTGATTCGTGTGGATAAATTATGTAGATATTTGGGAGAAGTGGCAAAAGTATTAATTTTTAATTTTTCTAAAGCTAAACTAGTTTTATGTGTTAGAATTTCATTGTGTTTATTTTTTAATTCTTCTACTTTCTTTTTCATCTCCAAATGATTTTGATTTTTTTTTCAGCTTTTACTGACAAAAGTTTGGAGTGTAGATCTACTAATTCAGAATTCCATTCTCTGACTTTGTTTTTATATCAAGTTAGGGTTTTACCATATATGTAAGCTTTTAATGAGTCCCATATAATTGTTTTACTTATCTCTGTGGTGTAATTAATATCTAAGAAGAACTGTAATTCAGATAATAACCAGGGTTTGAACTCTTTAATTTTTGTTATATATGCTGGAATTCTGGAGTTAAAGATTAATGGTTTGTACCCATTTTGAAGTTTTAGTATCAATGAATTATGGTCTGAAAAGGAGCAGGGATTGATTGAGAATTGAATGATGCTAGAGTGTAAGTCATGGGCAGAAAATATTATATCTATTCTAGTTTGGGTACCAAATCTGTGATATTGAAGGAAAACAACAAAGATTTATCTTCTTTAAATTTGAAAATATCTACAAGATAAAATGATTCTACCCACTTGTTTAAAGCTTTTGCTACAGCAGATGTATGCAGCAGTCTTTTATTTGTAGTTTCAGAAATATCTAATATACAGTTAAAATCTCCTCCTAATATTACATTGCCTTTATAACTATTGGAAATTAAATCTAAGTGGTTTTTAACAGTTCCTGTTCCAATGCCTGGGAACCAGTATAGATTGGCTAGAGTCCTTATTCTGTTATTATATTTAACTATTACTAATGCCATAAGGCCTTCTTTATCTTCATACTTATAAATTATTTCTGGGTTAATCACATTTGTTTTCCATAAAATTGTTACCCCTTTTGTCTTTGTCTTATACGTGGATTGCACCAATATCATATATTCCTTAGGATTCCATTTGTAATTGTCATTTGTTTTGAAATGAGTTTCTTGAAGGAAGATAATTTGTGTTTTGTTCAGTTTTAAATATTTCAGTAGATTTGATCTCTTGCTAAGATTGTTTAAGCCATTGGTATTTAAAGATAATAAAGTTAAATCCATCTTAGTTATTTACACTATGTATTTTTTAAATATGTAAAGCACACCAGCAGTCCACAGCAAGAATGAATAAATTAATTTAATGAATAAAATAGTACAGGAAAACAAAGATAAGCGCTTTCGCATGTAGTTTCTTCAGATCTAACAAATAACACAAAAACGCATGATGTTTAAATAACAGCTCATTATACAATGTATCCAATCACATAAGATGCATCATCAAGTTGCTATGGCATAATTAATAGCATACAATTACCAATGCTCATGTGCAATGTAAATACATCTCCTAAATGTATTATCAAATGTTTAACGAATAAAATGTAAACTAACACAAGGCATAATGACACAACTATGTATAAATTTCAGCTAAAATAATTATCTTAAAAGAAAAAAAATCATCAGTTGTTAAAAACCAAGAAAGTATACCATAGTATACACTAAATACAAACAAACCTAAGAACACCTATTGAACATATAAGTGGGTATAAATAACATAACTAATATACCACTACCACAAATTGCCAAGTTAAGTATAAAGGGGAATCTGCATGCCTCCAATGTATAGACCCTATAAAACTGATAATAAGGTGCAGAGAGTGAAAGGTATAAATATAATCTAGAATGTTACTTCTTAAATGGCCTGGCTCTTAGTGCAGGTTGCACCAAAACATGTTCACAATGTACTCCTAGTCCAAATATCCACACCTTTCATTCTAACAGATATTTCCATGAAGAAAATGTGATGACTCTCTAGCACTTCCTGTCAACCTCAAACACACCTAGAATCAGCTATCCCCATATGCCCAACACGTCCGAGCAAGCTCACCTCCCAGACCACTGCAATGGGTACTGCACAAGACCAAGTGCTCTTAGTCTTTCACAATAACTCAGGCTTCCACTCTTATGTACGTTCTTAATGTGTTTGGACCAAAATGCATTTTAAATATAAAATTCCACTTAGTATTATTATTTTTTTAATCAAAAATCAACTTAATGAGCTAAACGAAGTGCTGGGAGACCATCAATATGTGTACATGTGGTTTAAAGCAGCCATTTTATTATATATATATATATATATATATATATATATATATATATATATATATATATATATATTTTAAACCAAAAACTTCATTGCCAAGAAACATCTCGGAGGCTCCTCAGAGCCTTTAAGCATTATCGTCACTCTGTCTCTGATATAGTAACCTGGAAGCATCTGTTTCTGTTAGTGTGTCCGTGTACTGCATGATCAAACAGCACTCAAGGATATGATACCTGCCGTAATTGATATTAACTATGTTTAGACGGAATAATAATGGCATTTGCTCTAGCTGCCAGACACAGCTACATCCATGCACACCATATCAGAATTGATCAAACAGCACTCATAGCTGTGGTACCTGCCATAACTGATATTAACTATATTTAGACAGAATAATGATGACATTTGTACTAAGAGATTGCTACTATTATTTAACCAGGATATACATGACATTTCTAAATCATACTTTAACTGAAGAAGGCATTAGTCTCCATGACAGCAATTTTTTTCAAAACACTCTACTGTTACTGCTATTACATATGATGTTAATTTGTTACATTTGAGTCTGAACTCTGATGAATGGTACCTTGTTGAATTAGTTAATTAATTACTTAAGTTATTATAAGTAAAAACAGTGAAAAATGAACAAGATAAGTATTCATTGAGGTCAAGTAGGAGAATAGAAACTTCTATGTTTGTATTATATGCTGCTTTGTTTGGCTTCTATATAATGTAAATATTAACCCATCTTGACCTACCTTTGTTTGTGAAAAATTACTGGACTCTTTGAAGATTCTGAATAAATCATTACTCTTTCTCGGTTGTTTAAGAAACCCTCCTTTTTTTTAAATAAAATCAGATGACAAGTGACGTACCATATCAGTTGATACTTTGAGAGATGTAGTTCTAAGAGTTATGTTTTTGGGACAGCTATCTTGGAATCATTTTTTTTGTTTCTTCTTTCTAGCATCAGTCCAAGGATTTGTTTATTTTATTATTTTAAGAGGAGTGGCCATCCATTCCATTTCTTCTGGGATAGACACTATGTTGTTGTTTTTGATGAATATAGTAGCTTCTTGTAAGTCATTAAAGGTTTTCATCTCATTGGCAAAAAGTATTTTTATCTTGGATGGAAAGGCCAGCTGTGCATTAATGTTGTTTTGTTTCAACAGTTTTATTATTGGCCAGACTTTTTGCTTTTGTTCTAGTATTCTGGAAGAATAATTATTGTCAAACCTTATCAGGCTTTGATTGTATTTTAAGGGTGGTTTTCTCCAAGCAGATTTTAATGTTAGTTCCTTGTCCAGAAATGAAAGAAATTTTATAACTATGAATCTAGGTGGAGTATTTGTTGAGTTAGAAGCAGATTTCCTCAGTGCTCTATGCAACCTTTCAATTCCAAATGAACGTCCCTCTTTCAAGTCTAAAAATTCAGGAATCCAGGTTAAGAATGAAATAATGTCTTCACCTTCAGTGTTTTCAGGCAGACCACAGATCCTTATGTTGTTTCTCCTTTACCTGTTTTCTAAGACATCTATTTTGTTAAGCAGCCATATATTCTGTTTAAGCAGAAATTCTTTTTGGAATTCCTCCTCTTTGAGTCTCTCTACAATGTCATTTCAAGAAGTCTCTATATTTGTTATTTTTCTATGGTTTTGTTGTAATAGTTCCTTAGGAGTATCAGCCTGTTTTTGAGAATTTAATTTGAGGTTTTCCAAGTCATTTTTAAAGCCATCCATCTTCAAAGATAGTTCCTGTAAGGTAGATGTCATCAATTGCAGTCCTTTTTTCAAAGCAGCATCTGGATGAGAATTCCTTGTGTTGTTCATATTCAGTGATTCAATATATCTCCAAGTTACTTGACAGGAAAATGTTTGTATATCTCCACCAAAATTGATATTTATGTAGTTTCTTAGTTTATCTATAGATTTCTGATGTTTTAAACTTGAAAATAATAACATTTTCATATATTATTATACTAGTTTATGGAGCTCTCAAATTTCACTGCTCTCAGTTGGCCATCCAGGCTCCACCCCCTCTACAATTGTAAGTTTTGAGGGGGGGAAATACAAGCATATTTACCTTGTAAATTGTGCTACATGTTATATGTCTTGACATACAGTAGGACTAGATGCTGTATGGCCAGAAAAACAACTTGCATATAATTACATACACTAAGATATTTCTAGGAGTTATGCATTTCTATGACAAACCCTTTATGTTGTTTAGTATTATTTTTATAATATATTTTGAAATATAAAAAGGGTGCATAATTTAAAGAAAAAAAAAACGAGCACTTAGAATCATGGATATCTAGTAGTGAGAATAAATGAAACAGAATATAGCAAGTGCTTTCATCCATAATTCTAGGTGCTCATTTTATTGTTATATGTGTACATGGAGCCATTTTAAACCGTGTTACTTGGTCAGAGAAAGATGTGCGATTGATATTTCACTTTTTTCAGGGTAGACTACTGCGAGAACGTCTGCTTCTGTTGCTCGCTATTAGCCTGTAATGTCCTATACTTTTGCTCAGCAAGGTGCATATATGCTTACTTTCACTTCTGCATTTTTGGGACGAAAGGTTATTCTGAGTAAATGGCACATATACTTTGTTATAGATGCAGTTGTAGTTGCTGTTGAATCTGTGTTTTCTACTTCCTGTTTTTCAATGTCTATAAGGATGGAGACCGGTGCAGTTTAGGGAGTCAACACTGCAACCCCTAGGGAAAGAGATACTGTACTGGAGGAGCCACAGTATGCATTGGTACACAGTGCTTTGCTAATATGACCAGGTCTAGTAGCAGTGCTGGTATCAATACATTTACAAGTGGGCACATGGACAACGTGGAAGAGGATTGTGATGAAAGCTTTTCATAATTTGCCTGTCAATTTTTCCAGTTTTCAAGCAGCAAGGGGTCAGGAGGTAGCATCTGTTGGTGGGAGGAGAACTTCTGGATGTAGGTGGAGTTTCCTCCACAAAACATTTATAACAACGTAGTAGTGGGACTTCTTTGTCCCACAGTAGTGATGGGCAGGTAGTTGTAATGAGTGCAGCACAGCAGCTAACATTAAAGACTGCTGTGGTGCCCCCACAGTAGGGCCAGTGTAATAGGGTTACATTTACTGAAGATAGGGTTGTTGCCAATGGTAAGACCCTAGAATGTCATTCTGAGCTTCTGTGCTTTAGCATGAATGCACAGTTAAAAAAAGCTATGACACTTCACGACATGGACTCTTCAACGGCATATCATTTCCATAAGTTTTATGTGTTGTCAAAGCAGATGATTAATGACCTTCCTAGATATAACAATTTGCCATGCATCAATTGAGATACTGTGCCTCTGACATTAACGAGATGCTGTGTGAATGTCATACCATGAAATGGTTTCTGTGTGAAGTTATACAGTTACAGTATGATAGTCTACATCACCATCGCACTCCTTTATCTCCCAGAGGAACAATGCAACACCATATTCCTTAGATTTGTTGTGCCAGGAGTATCCCTTAAACATTTAATAATGGATCTTCATATGCATGAGTCACAGCAGCATCTGTAGGCACCTTTTGTCTTGTTGTGGAGACATACTACTATGTACACTGTTATGTCAGGCAGTGATAGAGGAAAAGGTGTACCTATCTCAGGGGCACAGTTACAGAGCCCAGTTGGACATAGATATGATAAGCAAACTGCAACACTGCAACAGCCTGCTGCTAATTCTGGTAGAGGCCTGAACAAGGTTCCTGATGCTGACCATGGTCATGGTAAGAAGTGCAGCCCTTGACAATATACGGTCATGGGTGATATGGATTTCTGATCCATGTGCTGTTATCATGGGGCATAATGACAGCTGTGCTCTGATCCTTTATTTAGATTTCAAAACAGCATTGCACTTATAACTTAAAACTTGTACATTGTTACTCATGCATTTTCTTTTTTTTGCAGATGTATCACCTTATCTTCATCTAAAGACATGGGTGGTGATGACATCCCATATCTTCTGGACCTGTTAGTTTCATGTGTGCTGACCCCTCAGTGAAGTGGTGGTGGCAGTAACAACTGCTCATTCTCCTTTTTATCACTGTCATTGTCTGGCTGCTTGTCAAGCTAGTGTAAATCCTACTGTACAGGGTGGAGTAGGATATGAAAAAATGACAGGGCTTCTGAGGCATGCACTAGTGTCTACCAGCACAGACACTGTCATTGCAGAAAAGCATCCTCATGTGAGCAGCAGACATTCTAGTTCATTCTGCCCCAGACACTGGGCACAAGTGTATGCTTTCTTTGCAGCTGTCCCTGGGGATTTTATGGGTATTAACAATCATGGATCATGTGGCTATCCTGTATCACCTAACAGACTTCCATAGGGAATGTGTTCAGTTTCCAATACATGGTACATGACAGTGGAATATATATACTGTGAAGAACATGTTTGTCACAATTGGTTAGCATTTCCCTATTTAGCCCAGGCCATGGCTGAAAAGTGTCCTCATAAAATGTAACTGGTAGCATATAAAAAAGTAATATAAAGCCAGCACTGTTGGCATAATTCAGACAACATCTGAGCATTTCTATTTGTCCTGTTCAGGTATTCTATCCTAGTGAGACCAGGATGCAGAATTAGTTGCGTATCTCCTGGCAAATAAATGTTTTGCAATCGGGTGTGCAATGCTCTTCTACTGCTATGTCAGCAGCTGGCATATAAGTAATAAGGTTACCTATTTTCTAATGTATTCATTTCACTACTGTCCATACCAGAGTGCTACTAAATATTTGAGCTAGTTTTCTGTCATAGTCCATACTCATTCACGTTATGAGTCACATGATTTTTTGAAAAAAAAAACTGTGGTAGTCACATCAGCTTACTGTTTTCATACTTTTTTGTCTTTTTCTATTCCTTTACTGTTTATCATTCATACATTCCATTTGTTGGTTTTATTAGGTGTGTACAATTGCTACATACTGCTCACAAATGTTTGTGAATACCTCCATAAATATGCAGTTAACTCTCATTTAGCTAATGAATCCAATATCACAATGTTTTTCAGAAATATGATTAGTTCATGTGCGTATTACTAGGTACTGTGTTCATGAGAGTGAAGCCTTCAAACAGCACAAATGAAGGTTTAATCGCAATAATCTGAAAGTTTAGTTTGTTTAGGACTGTGCCATAGCACTGTGTCATATTGTCTCTGAATGTCATAGAATGTGCATTATTTGAGGCCTATTGGAATATTTCTTTAGCACAGAAATTCTTAACTGTGTGAAGGAGCTCTAGTCTTAGATCAATGAAGAAACAACAAAAAAAGCAATTCATAATGCCTAATGTTGGCTTACAGGTCACTAATAATGCAGCATTAGTGAAAAGTAGAAAGGAACAGAAGGGAATGTTTTCAAAGGTAAATTGGGGATTGTGCTAAGAATTCCTGTTCTTAGGTAGTTGACTTGGGGGAGGGATTCCAAATAACATTTTACATTGCACTTTATTGCAACAGAGAAATAACATAACTACGTTTAAATCTACTCCAGAAAACAACTTATTCTAATATAGTAGTTTTCTATCTGTTGCAATGATAATCTGCTTTATTTCACTTTATAACAATAGAGAAATGGCATGCGCATGTTAAAAGGATGCTAGCAACACAGAGCTTTAACATATAGCTAGTTGTACATTTTAACACAGTTTAACATACTTACTGGGGCAAATTTAACACTGTACATGAGAATTGTTTGCTTGGAAACAGTGCAACATAACATGAGTCTGACTTGTTTAGCCTTCTTGAATATAGCTTTTTTTTAATGTCTCACTTTTTTCAAAATTACTTTTAAATGTCTGCTTTATACAGTAAGAAAAAAATGTAAAACAAAGTAAGATTTGTCATAGTTGCCTAAGTTACGATGTTTTTATATTTTCTTTTATCAAATTGTCATTCAGAGGACCATGGCACTGTTGCAACATTTGAAAAAGAAAATGCGGGCCATATTGCCAAGGAGGCACACTTAGTATTTAAGGAATTTTCTGGGGAGAATATAATCATTTGGGTGAACAAGTATACAATAGGAAAAGGAACAGCAATCAAGATGGTAATGGAAAAACAGAAAAGGAAGGCCCAGAACACAAGATAAAGGAAAGGAAACTGATGAAGGATGTATATAGAGAAGCAGTTTTTGCAGGTACAGATTCAATTGGGGAGGTTCAACATCATGGCAAGAGCAAAGTGCAACAAAGTGATGAGTACCTAAACTCTTTTCTAGATGCATTAAATGACAAAGGGAGAGCCATGATACTTTATATGCTATGAAAGATGTGTCATGCAATGCAGAAAGAGGTACAACAGTCTCCCATTACTCTCTTGTTGGCAGGTGATAACAAGCAGCTGCATCTTTCCAGTATTTCCTCTTAATGAGGAGGGAGTAAGGATGGTGCAGTGCATCCATTAAATAACATGGCTACACATGAAACATCAACTGAGTATTCAGCATCTGCATGTTCTATCGGTTTAAGCATTACATCACATATCATTCAAGCAGTTAAAGAAAAAGTCTGGAAGGACAATTACAATGAGATATTTGATCTTATAGATTTGGACGGACTAAAGAGGGTCATGGACAGAGAAGTGTGGGTTACAAAGATTAACCAGGGGTCTGGCTGTTTTAGGTAGGCATCAACCTAAGAAACTGAAAGTTAAACTGTTGTACATTTTGGTTCTTGGTTTTGTTTATCCTAGTCAAGCTCTATTCTTGTTGAGTTACTTCCTTATCATTAAGAAGGTATAGTTTGTTAAAGGAAGACAGTAGTGGATGCATAGGATCAGAAATTCAGAAAGCTTAAATCTGCAGACAAGCAATTAAGACAGAAACTGAGGGAGACAGAAACAGGAATCAGTGTCATGGCTGACAATGCTAGACCTAATATCAGCCATTCAGAAGAAACATTAGGTTTTACAGTCAAAACATGCTGGGATTTTAATGCAGGCAGTTGTGCATGCTCTTTGTGCTCATTTCCCCATATTGGTGATATTTGTGGAGACAGGCATCCTACAGCTAAAAACTGTTTCAAGAAGAGCAAGTACAGTGTTATTGGAATACTTTGCCTTCTAATGTCAATAAATAAAGAAAGGTAAGAATTCCTTTCATGGTATTAATAACCCATTGACTTTCACAAGTTTTGATAAGTTATCTTGGGAACAGTAACCCATTAACATTGTGAATTTCAGTGTTTTGCTAAGGGATTTTTCAAAGTAAAAGGATCCTATATGATTGATAAATGTTCTTAAGCTAGGTTTTTCAATCAAGTTTAATTTGCAATATCAAATAACACAATGTAAGAATATAAAGTAAGTAAAAAGCAAAGATGGCATAATTAAATTGCCATATGGCCTTTATACTTTTCTGCTTTTTTTCACACGCTACAAAACTAAAGTAAAATGATTTTGAGTAACAGCACTGAAGTTTGCAGTTTGTTCATAGGCCACTTGGCTCCAAGTTCAGGCAACCTGGGAGGCTTTGTGCCATACCACTCTGTAATATGCCAGTAGTTTATGGCAAGAGAATAAGGTAGAAAGTTACATGTTATCAGTTGTTCTCATATGGCTATTTACAGTATAAGTTGTGAAGTCAATAAAATAAGTTATTTATGTAAAGTTGTTTGAATAATAAATTCTTTGGTCACAATGGCAGCAGTCATCATGGGGAGTCTTTGGGAATAATGGATGAAAAAAATCTGTCATATGACTTAAGTCAGGGTATAGTTGCTTTGCTGGCATCAGTATTTAAACATAGAATTCTTGAAGAGGTTGTGCTAGATAACTGAGCAAAACCTTGGTAGCATTTAGAATCAATGGAGATTTAGACACTTTCCCTGGCATAAAGGCTAAGATGTTTGCCCCTCATGCCTGACAGCAGACCAATGCCTTTTTGGAGTTTGCATGTTCTCCTTGTGCCTTTGTGACTTTGCTCCCACCTCTGAAAAATTGGTGAGTGTTTCCATATCAAACTCGCTCACAAATGGAGCTGTGGGCAGCACCATAGACTCCACATGGTGCCCTATAGGGAAAAGAGTCATATAGCCCAACCACTGTGGGCATCTACTGTGATGCACAGTATCCTCAATATAGAGAACTTGGATCACAGACTGTGCACTGTGGCAGGGTTAGCCATTCAACTGTGTAAAATATGGCTGTAGCTGATTCGGTCATGTTAACTAATGTTGCCAAATGAACATGGGTATTTGCCAATGATAAGTGGGTTGTGGATCTGACCTATGTCAGGGACACATGCTAATGGTGGGAGGGGAGTGTGTGCTCTTATTGGTCAGTGTGTGCCCTACATAAAGCCCTGCCAGTGTCTAGTTGCCACAGCTTTGTTTACCTGAGATAGCTCTGTTGAGAGAAAAGCTGGATAAAAAACATTCAACCTGCCAAACAGCACCAAAGAATTTTTACACTCAGTGCATGCTCACTAACAGGATGGAGATTTGAAATACATGAAATGATGATAAGAAGGAGGCTGGACAAGATGGAAGGGAAGTGCAGCAAAGCCACTTGGCTCCAGAGTATACTACTTAGGAGGAGGACAGGCTACAAATGGTGTGGAAATTGTGATAAGGAGAGGCTTCAGAAGAAAGTGAGGGGTATCGTCAGACTTAGTGACAGACTCATGGCAGTCAGTCTCCAGTGTAATAATAGGGCAGTATTCATAATCTCAGCCTAGGCCCCAGTGATAATGAGGAAAAGAGTCCATTCAGACATCAATTGCAGGACCTACTAGATAAAGCAGGACAACCTGAATTGGTGTTCATAATGGGTGACCTGTTGCATATATCTGTCTGACAAATGGCTTGATAGTAGCCAACATGATTCAGAAAGAGAGGCAGTCACAAGATCATATATAACAGTGGCCAACATGCGACTCAGGTAGACTTCCTCCTAGTAAGGAAAAGGCACAGAGGTAGAAAGTCATCTCCAGTGGCCTACAGCATAAAACACTGGTTGCCAAAATCAGCTGCAATCAGTGGTCAGAAAAAAGGTCTAAGGTCAGCAAAGACCAGGCTGAAGACCTGGAAGTTAAGTGCAGAGAAAGTAGAACAGTTCAGAAAATTACTCAGGGCCCTAGCACCTCAAGAATAAGGGGAAATAAGTGGAGTTATAAAAGAATGAAGCACCACAACACAGCATGTGTTAAGACTACAGTGCAGATATGCAGCCAAATCAGGTATGAAAATAAGATATATAAGGAAAGCTGGTGGTGGAATGCAGAGGTCCAAAAAGACATAAAAAAATGAAGGAGTGCAGGAAAAAGTGGGAGATAGAAAAGATGGACCAGGAGAGGAAGGAATAGTGGTTTGCTAACAAAGACACTAAGGAAGGAGTTGCAATAGGAAAGAACAAAGCATCTGGGGCACTGTACAAACTTCTGGAAAGTAACTCATTAGACAGCACAAAGAAACTATATCAGGTTGCAAGGAAAAGACAGAAAGATAAAGAAGATTGTCAGACACCCTTCATAAGGGATCCAGCAACAACCTGCTCACAAGATCACAATACATCAACAGCAGATGGAAGGAGTACTTCCAGGAGCTTCTGAATGAAGAAAACCCCACAGAAGCTGTACTGAACCTAACACAGTATATGATGAGAGAAGAAAAGGAACTTGCCATAGAAAAAATAAGAATAGCACAAAGGAAAATGAAGTCAGGGAAAGCAGCAGGCTCAGGTGAGGTCACAGCAGGTATGATAAAGATGTTGGGTGAGATTGGAGAGAAATGACTTTTGAAGGTATTCATAGCAGTGCAGAGAGAAAGGTGCATCCCAGATAAAGGTGTATCCCAGATAACTGGAGAATAAACATACTAATGCCAGTGTTCAAGAAAAAAGGGAACATTCACAACTGTGGGCAGAACAGCGGCATCAACCCCCTGCCACATTGCATGACTGTTCTGGAGAGGGTGATTAATAAATTAATATGCAGAGTAGAAGAAAGTAAGATGAGAGATGAGCAGTTCAGATTCAGCTCAGGATGCAACACAACTGACCCACTGTTTGCAGTGAGGCAGATGGTTGAGAAGAAGCTAGAGATGAAGAATAAGCCCAATTGGGCATTACTAGATTTGGAGAAAGCATATAATAAGGTCCCAAGAAAGTTTAACTGGGCAGTCTTGCAATGCTTCAAAGTCCCAGAAACATTGGTAGAATTGGTGCAGGCTACGTACAAAGCCCCAATGACTCAAGTTTAAGTAGCGTTTGGACTCGCAGAGGAGTTAACAGTAGAAGTGGGTGTGCATCAAGGTTCATCTCTGAGCCCACTGCTGTTCATACTGGTGATGGACTACATTAGCAAACTGGTCGAAGAGGACAGATCAACAAAGTTGCTGTATGCGGACAGTGTGACACTACAGACAGACTCTGAGCAAGAACTTCAGCAAAGCACAGGGGAATGGAATGCAAAACTGAGAATGAAACTGAGTACAGATAAGACAGTTGTACTTGCAGCAAATGTTGGAGTTCATAAAATAGCTGTGAAATGAGATAGAAGGGAAAAAGGTGGAAGATGTTAACAGCTCCAAGTATCTTGGAGGGTTGGTTGAGAAGAAGGGAAGCCTGAATGAGGAGTTCAAATATAGAGTCAGAGGGGCTGCAGCCAACTGGCGCAGAGTGTCAGGTGTAGCATATGACAGAAGAATGCCAAAGAAGCTGAGATGTAAGGTATGCAAAACAGTGGTGCAATCAGTACTACTGTATGGTACAAAAACCTGGGCAGTAAAGGCAGACCAGTTGAGGAAGCTAGAGATGATGGAGATGAAGTGCTCGAGGCAGGTGATAAGATGCACACCATGGGACAGTTGAAGAAATGTGGACATAAGATCAGTAGCCAATGTAGCTCCATTTGCAAAAAAGGTCAAAGCAAACAGATTACATTAGTTAAAGAACATGTGCAGTAAAGTGGAAGACAATCTGTTCAAGATGGTTAATGACAGACAGGAAGAAGGCAAGAAAAAAAAATTAGGGCATCCAGCAAAGAGGTGGGTGGATTGTATGAGTGAAGTTGAGCACATGTGTTGAAGAAGGCAGGAAAATGGCACTGAACAGGGAGAGTTGGTGACAGTTGTCACAACACCCTGACTCCATGTTGAAAATTGGGAAAAAAGGATGCTGAAGACCTGTTTCCTCACAGCAATTCACAAGTGGAACAAACAGAGCAAACAACCTCTTCAAAAAAGATTAATATTCTATCTTATCTCACAGTTATTTGCCCATTATTAAATAAACTCTTCTTTCAGTGTCTTAGCTTATATGTACCATGGCTACCAGTGGAATGATGTCTAAAATCTAAGTTCATAGGTTCATAGGTGATTACTAGGTATGGCACAGAAGCCTTGACAAGCCTAACCAGTAACACCCAGGATATGAATATTATATCTTAATTCCCCAGATATGGGATATGGTAGTATCAGGGTAGTGGATCTTTGGTGTTGGAACCCCAAGTCATTTTACAGACTGCTTCTGTCCATAATGGACATGGGCAGTACCCCAGGACTGAATTTATGTTTCTCTATCTATTTATCCAAATTGTTTTTGAACAGAGTGAGGGGATTGGCTTTGTTTTTTTATGAAGATAATATGTTTACTCCATGGATGAGGTAACCTTTGGGATATGAATCTGTCTCAAGAGCAAGTTCTGTTAGAGTCACAAATAAGGCTCAGCTCCATGGAATGCATAACGCTCATATAATCGAGTCTAGTCCAGTGTTTGGAGAGTTCTTATGTTTCTCTTGATCAGGTTCTGCACCATTTTGTCTGTTCCTTCTTGGCTTTGGAGGGGATTTTGTTTTCCTTTTGTTGAATAGCCTATTTATGCTACGGTTCCACAAGGGTGGGTTACTTTGTACAGTAATCATAGGTTTGAGTCAGACAGGTACTGCCTTTTCTATGCAGCTATAGATGTGTTTTTGTCTACAGCACAGAGTAGGCCTCAGTGTCATCTGGAGTCTGAGGGGCCTTGGAAATGTAATAAGCTGTCACTTAGTTTGAGGTAGCTGGCCTTAGCAAAGTTCTTAACTTTTTGGAGGTTTGGAGTTTGATGGGGATCTAGGTTAATTTTAATACTAAAGGAGATCATTTTGTGGTCAGATCTTACCAGTGAAGAGTTAATGCATGAGAGTTAGGAGTATCTCCCCATGTTTGTAAGTACTAGGTCTAGGATATTTGTACCAGTAGTTGAAGTGCTAACTAGTTGCTTCACGGTGTTTGCCTTGATGAAGTCCAAAAAACCTCTGAGCAAGTGAATTATGGGCCATACAAGTATCCCAGTTTAAGGATGGGTATTTTAAGTCACCCATAAGTATGCTGTTAGGCTGAATGTTAAGAGATTCCAGTAGGTTTAGGTAGGAGATGTGGTTCTCCAGACACATGTTAAGGGATCTGTAGCTAGCAAGGATATAATAGGGGGTTGCACCTATGGCAAGTGTACTTCTACTTTATGAACACTGAGACACCTCCTCCCTTTGTTTCACCCTGGGCTGAGGGTGATTGAAATGTATGAAAGGCATTGTAGCCTTTGATAGTGGGATGCTATGCATGGTTCTGATCCTTGTTTCCAGAACTACACATATATCTGAATTTTCCAGAGTGAGGAGTGCTTTCACAGAGGGCAGATTTTTCTAGTTAAACTCCTATCTTTGAGCAGCAGTACCTTTAGGTAGTCATCAGTGATTTTTCTTATGTTGCAAGGTTTAACAACTTGGCACAGCCAAAAAAGGCACTATGGATATAGATATTGTTTTTGCCAGTGTATGAAAACCAAGTAGTGACAAGTACAAACTTTCTCCTGCAAAGCATTTTGGTTTGTTGGTCATGTCTCCCCAGGCTGACATATATTGGATCCACTTGTTGTGACACTAGAAATTAAGCCAATTGGTGAAGTCAATCATTTTTTGCTGGCACTATGTCATCAGCACTGATGAATATAGGATGTTGTTCAAGGCTATATTCATACCTGCAGGGACACATTTTCAGAGAGGGCCATCATGCCTCTCTTCATAAGGTCCAGTGAGGTATTTCTTAGGTCATTTATGGCCACATGGACTATGACTGTGTCATACTGATACTTACAGTTTAAAGACCTAAGTGCATGTGTGATCTGGCAGATCCAGGCTCCAGACAGACAGCTTCCTGTGATTTTCTCCTTATTTAGTCTGGTAAGGGGGACATCGGTGTGTTTTATAACGGAATCCCCAATAACTAGAATGCTTGGTTGTGTGATGTGTTGCTATATGGGCTTGGAAGCAGTGCTACTATGATTTTCAAATGGATTTGTTGTGTGAGGTGCTGTCTTTTTTGAGTGTGTGCAGGGCCACTGAGTGATACTTTTAGGAGGTCTTAGAGGTATGGGTAGATTACAAATGAGTACCTCTGCATATGTGGGTCTATGTGTTTGTTCCTTAGTGTTGGTAGTGAGTGTTTTGGGTGTAACGCTGACAACATGGCTTGCATTTTTATGTGTGCATGTGAGAGCTTTGCCTCCATGACATTGTGTATCCATATATCTCACACACTATGTTTATCTGTTTTAAAATTAAATGGTTGTCAGTGAACATAAGACAGTTGCTATATTGCCTCGGGATGCCCATATCCATCAGACCAGAAATAGAGATGACAAGGAAGCTCCAATCCAGTATACCAGATCCCTATTAGATGGGAAGGAATAGGGGAGAGTCATTTAAAAGTCTAAGTGAGAATGTTTAGTAGTAGGCTATTAGATGACATGCAGTAGTGTTGTCTTCTGTACAAACTGGCAGCTCTTCAAGAAGCTATGAACAGTGGGAGACTATGGAGAGCATTTCCTATAGATGATTTTAAAGTGGAGAGGTTTACTTATATACAAAGCAAGGGGAACTATGTTTGCATGATGAACAAATGCTAGGGTTTTATACTTGCAGGATGAAAGACCTTACCACAGTTAATCCCTCAAGGTACTCAGATAAATACAAAAATAAGCCTTCCACCAGCAGTTCCCAACTCAGATGGGTTAAATCAGCCCTCTGTTTCCACCAGGGTGCAGAAAAACCCTGTTAATGTAAAACAAACTGGTTTTGAGCTCAAGTGCAGTAACAAATGCTTTACAACAAAAGGTAGAACCCCTGCAGTATCAGGAATCCTTGGAAATAGGTTTACAAATCCTGACAACTGCTTACAAATGCAGAAAAAAGTGCACACACTTAGGAGAACTTCTAGAAACAGAGGAAAAATTAGCAAAACTTAGAAATATTTTGGGATACTCAGGAGAACTTTGGCTAACTCAGAAAATATTTTGCAGTGTCAGAGGAGATTAGGAAATATCAGAATGCTGTTAAAATAACCTAAGAGCTGTAAAGAAACAAACAGATGATGTTTCTTTAACAAGGTCAGGCAGAAAAACAGTGATAATATCTACTAAATCAATAAACAAGGCATATACGTGTTAAATAGCACTGAGATAGAGAACGTACAAAAAAAATCATATATCACCTTTGTAGGTCCACATATGGTTTTAGAAGCAATCCAAGTGTTGTAGTCACAGGTGTCCAAGCCAGTCACAGGGATGCTCTGAGTAAATGAGCAGAGTCTCACAAAAAAATGTAAAGTTTTCATAACAGCCGGATAAAAGACTTTTACACAATTAAGCCCTCAGGCCAATGTGATGAACACACAATAAGCCTTCCACCATCAGTTCCCAACTTGGATGGGTTAAATCAACTTTCTGTTCCCATCAGAGAACATTAAAACTCTGTTAATGTAAAACAAACTGTTTTTTTTAGCTCAGGTGCAATAGTAAATGCTCTACAACAAAAGGCAGAACTCCTGCAGTATCAGGAATCTTTGGAAGTGATTTCTCAAAACCTAAGAAATGTTCACAAATGCGAAAAAAATGCACAAACACAAGAGAACTTCTAGAAACACAGAAAAACTTTGCAAAACTTAGAAATATTTTGGCAAACTCAGGAGAAGATTGACAAACTCAGAACAGCTTTTATAGTGGTAGAGGAGGTTAGAAAATATGAAAATATTGCAGAAACAACTGAAGAACAGTACAGTAAAAAACAGATGATGTTTCTTTAACAAGTGCAGGCTTCACTACTGGTACCTGACAGTAAGCAAATTCCTACAGACATTGCTATATGAATGCTATTGAGACAGATTTACAAATAATCATTCCAGTTTACACAAATGGGAAAAACTATTAACAGTTAAACAGAATCAAGATTTTATAGATAGATGTACAGAACAATATTTTATTTCTAGCCCAACAGTATTTCTTAGGTCTTACCTTACTGTGTTCAAGTTTCAGGAGAAAGAGGAAATATATGATGATATTACATTGTCTGAATAAATAAGATGAAGTATAACAAGAAAGACTTTTGTCCATTCAGAAACTGAAAACATTCATGGTGCAGTTGTCCTCCCAGAGAAATATAATGTTCCGATGATGAACAGTGAGGTTCAAAAAATTAATGTCTTATTCTAAAATGAATATTTATTTATTTTATTTATTGACTGATATTTGATTACCAGGAATATCTGAATGGGTAGAAGCCCATTTTCAATGTGGGCCCTGGGAGAAAACCTCCAAAGTATTACAAAACATTTTAAGAATAATAATTTTATAGTCTTTAAAATGAATACAGAAACAAATACAGTTTAAATAATTATATCAAATTAGACATAATATGAAACCATTGGTTAAGAATAGATGCAATTTATATGACAAGGATTTAATAATAAGAAAAATTTTAGCCAGTTTATAGAAATATTAAAGGTAAGTTAGTATAATGCAAACAGGAATTGCAATACAAAGTGAGAAAAAAAGCAGGCTTACAGTATATTTAGAGATAAAGCCAGAGGAAATAAATTAATAGAAGTCAGGAAGTGAGTGAAGAAGGAAAAGTAAGGAGGTGTAAGGTATGTGTAGGTGTTTGCCCACAATTTGGGATATTGTTTATTCTGGTGTTGAGCATGAAAGGAGACAGCTTTTGGTTAGGAAGTCTATCAGAATGGTTTTGAAGGATGGGAGGGAGGGTATTTTCCTGATGGATACAGATGAGTTCCAGGCCTTAGCAACATGGTACAAGTATAGACAATACCTAGCAGATTTGATAGGCTTGTGGACAGACAGGAGTTTTTGGTCACTGGATCTTAATGACCAACTAGGGGCATAGTTGTGTAGAATGTTATTTAGTGCTGGACAAGCAGATGGATTCTGTATAATTTTATAGGTTTTAAGAAGCTGACTATATGTTAGTTGATGAGGTAGTTCTAACCAATGTAGGCTTTTAATGCTATATAATGGTGGGTTCTGAAAGGTGTATTTGCTGCAAATTTAGCAACTTTGTTATATCATTGCTCACATTTTGATTTTTGTAATGCTTGAAGGTAATTAAGAATGGGAGCACCATAATGAAGTCTGAGGAAGACATACAGTAAGTAGCAGAAAGTGCAGCTGTAGTAGCATCTCTGAGAAAGTTTTTGGCTCTTAAAAGCATCCTTAGTTATATATGATTGAACTCATACTTTCATGTATAACAGATTTATTCTGTACTGACAATGTTTTTTTGGGAGGGTGGAGTTACAAAGGAAAGAAGTCCCATAAGATTGAAAAGCACAAGTATTCATGGTTTAGCATATTGACCAATGATACTGATTTTAGTGATCACACATAATAATACATTTTGGATTTGAAGTTAATTCTTGTATAACTCATGTAGCACACAAAGTAGTTATACTACTTGTACATAATGAATTTATAATCTTATACTGTGTATAATCTTTTTTATACAGTAACATGGATGTCGTTTTATTGATTTGTCTTTTACACAGCATATCTCTATAAAGGAGAGAGGGCTACTGGTAGTGTGTGTGTGTGTGTGTGTGTGTGTGTGTGTGTGTGTGTGTGTGTGTGTGTGTGTGTGTGTGTGTGTGTGTGTGTGTGCCCACGCGCGCATGTATGTGGGATCCTCCTATTCAGTAACGTGTCATATATTCAGGGACTTTACATTTAAGCCTCTCCACTTTATAATTATTAATTCTATGGCATCTTTGGCTGCATATGATAATGGCACAGGAAGTAGGAGACACAGTCACCAAACTTATTTCCCCAGTCACATAGAGGTAAAGAGAGAAATCCCTCAAAATAAAGGAATCAGTAGTGATAAACATTTATGCATTACAAAGCAGTTTTGTTTTTGTTATAGAAAAGGTGATGTCGAAATCAACTTTGATGACCTAAACCCAGTGACTGGAATCCTTAATGAAATGGGACCTAAGATAGCTAGCTGTGCTTCTGTTTTGTTGACTATAGATGGTAGACTTGCAGTCTCACATGCCATGCCCAACACACCTTGCCATGGCAGACCACCAGGCAGTTGTTGCTAATGCACTTCAACTCTGCAATTTCGTACACATAGCACAGATGTGTCCACTGATCCAGGTCAAGCTGTAACCACTAATTAAAATGTCCCTCTAGAATTGTTCAAAGTTTAGGTTTTAAAAAGGGTTATTGTAGAAAGTGGTGCTACTTTAAGATAATGCTGTGGCCACATGCATCACATTATGTAGCCTACATAGCTGAAGAACTGATCATTCCTGGTTCTTTTTTTTTGTAAATATGGATGGTTGTGTCCCACCTGAGATCAGATGTCTGTACATATTATGATTAGCATGTGCTCTTTGGTAAAACATGCTGTTTATAAGAAGAGATGACATCTAAAGCCACAGAGTATCAGTACATGTGTATTAGTCAGTGTGCCATTGGTTGATATTACTTTGGGACAGTACTGTTGCACATGTACTATTTTCTGTGTCTGTGATGGTGCTTTTTTGCTGTTCCTTGTACACGCATTGCCTGAGATGGTTTTGTCATTTTAAGTATATGAGTGTGATTATTGTATTTGTTGTTGTCTGTGCTATGCTGTCCTCAGTGGGGTCTGCTGCCTCTGCAGATGTTGACTGCTGTGCCTATTGCATGACAATACAAACTGTTTAGAAACAGTGTCAGTGCCTGATCCTAGATGATCTCAGGACCTACACACGTTAACAGGCCCTAGAATGGTATTGCCATGCAACTATACCAGTGCAACCATCATATTTGCCTTCTGCCTGTGCTTTTGTTTTGCTGTCCTGAGTTCACTATGTGGCCTGTTCGGGTGACCATTCTACCTACTGTGTTGCAAACATATTTTGTTTAAAACAAAGGCTGTAACTGATGCCACAGCTTAGAAGGATCTGACCATGTCAGCTTGTCAGGAGATGATTGCTATGTTTGTCTATATCAGTGCTGAAGTTATATTTTGCTAGACAGCTTTAGTACCTATAGTATATAAAGGCACATATTTTTTATCCAAATATCACCTGATTAGTAATTCAAGGTTATATCATGATTACCTATCTCCCATATGCTGGCTTTTCTCCTTTTTTGGTTCTTTGAGGCCACAATCCTTGGTTGTCACCACGTTGTTCAAGATTGCACACATGTTGATCATCTGAGATGTTTTCTTAGTTGTGTACTGCAGAAAATCCTAAAATGCATCTGGAATATGAACTGCAATTTCAGCAGCCAGGACACTTGTTGAGTCATATTTTTGAGCAGTGTCTACTGTGTCGTAGGCTTCCTCTGCTGGTGAAAAAAAATATAAAAGATGACAGCAGATGACAACAACAAGGGATCCAGGAGATTATCTCCTACAAATTACAAACAGATTTAGGTGCCATTGCTTTTGTCCTTATACTTGTATACCTTATACTTTTTTACCATTTTGTTGGAGCACATCAGAAGTGTCACACATACTGAAACCTTTGCTGAAAAGCACAGATTTTTTAAGATAAAGGTATCATGTACACTGACAGGAAATGGTGCTATGATGTAGAGGGTACAGCCAGGTGATGTACACATTATCTAGAAGTTGACAATCCCATTCCTTCCAACTTATGTACCTATCATCATCTGGAAGGTTGGAAACTTTATTGTGATATGGATGCAAGCTATGGCATTTAAGGTTATGCTTCATCATAGAACAGTCCTATGACTGCAAAGCATTTTGCTGGAATCTTTATGTTGTTTTCAGCCTCTTGAGCCTCCGTTTTCCAGACTCATGTCACAAGACAGTCAAGATTTTTTTAGGAAGCAAGAAGCTGAGGACTGTGATACTGCTACCATGTCACCATGTGATAATCAGATTATGCCAACACTATGAAAACATTTGTTTTATTGAGATAGGGTTATCCCTGTAGCTACATGGGTCCATGTCTTCTTTACAAAATTCACACACTGCCAGCATTTGCTACCTGTGCAGTTAGTATGTATCAAAAGAAGTGTAGCAAAGGTAAGGTGAAGGGGACAGCTGAGGCTGGTGCAAGGTGATAGGAGGTATGATCAAGAAGTGCATGCCCTACATTATTTAGCAGCATTTCTGAATGGTGGTACAGAAATGCACTTCAGCACGTTACGTGTTGTAAGCTTCAACACATGGCAACTACGGCTTAAAAGTTAAAGTCCTTTTTTATTTTATTTCATTTATTTATTTTGTTTTTCACCTGAGGACTGAGGAGGGTGGAAGTGGTGAATGGCTCTTGATGTGGAGGACCACACTAGGGCCAACACCAGGTGTTAGGTGAGCCAGCTTTGTCCTGTGTTTCAATAATCTTCTGATTAGAGTTCTGCACAAATTGGGGAAACGTAGCAGGGCACCACCTTCTTGATACATGACCCAGATCAATTGGAAACAGTTCTATACCATCAGCTTTTTTGCCTATACAGTGCCTACTACCGTAAATGGAAGCAAGTCAGTTTCAAAAATGTCACAGTCTATATCAGAATGGAGTGTTCCTCCAATGTTTACTTCTGCATTATATAAAGCTGTGATTCATCAAAGCTTCTTTATAAAGCTGCACCCTTGCTGCTGTCTACAAGCTGTCAAACCTTTAATGTATGCTGGCACTTTTGTTTTTCTTCTTTTTTCTTCTTTTGCCTTTTTTTTTTTTTTTTGGAACATACCAACACACTGAAATGCCAACAGTTACAGTGTTGTGCTTTGTCCAAGTGTAGATTGCCTTGAAGTCCAAACCTATACGTCTATGGAATTAATTTTGAGATGAGTGACAAAGCCTTGGCTGTTGAAATCAAATTGTCTAATTGTGATGTATAGATCCTTCTGCATATCATTCAAAATAGAAAGTGATTATTTAGCTGCCAAAGTGTCTGACTAGCTCAGCTAGTTATAGTACTAATAATGCCAACATTCTACTTAAATTCCCATAATTGCCAAGAGTGTGTGTCTCTCACAGTTAGCACAGAGGTGTAAGGCTGTGAATTGCTTCCTATAACTCATAGCTTGATTCCTTGAGCCTTCATTTGCTTGCTGTGTGGCTCTGGGCATGTCACTATATCAGTCAGTGGTCTGAGGCAATTGGAAAACTGGGGTCTGGTCCTCAATGGTCTCCGGAACTGCCTGCTTAGTAACTACTTGTGAACATATTTTATTTAAGCATTCTTTTTAAATTACCATTTACTATTTAGCCCTTCAAGATGCAGTACCTTTAGAAGTCTTTTTTAAAACTATTCTGGATACCCTTTATAACTGCGGTGTTGGTGCTGTGGTAGAGTTGTCACCTCACAGTAAGACATTGTCCTGTTCGATTCTCAGCTAGAGTATCTTCTGGGTGGAGACATACGTGAATGGGCGTACCTTCGTTGAAGGCTGTGCGTCAGGGCTGGCAACTCGGCATGAAAAAATCGACTGCCAATCATTAGCGGACCGGAGTTCTGCTGTGGCGACCCCTATCTGGGAAAAGCCAAAAGACACAACAACATTCTGGATACCCTTTATTCTGGCTATCATCTCATGTCCTCAGGTAAAGTACTGCTAGCAGTTTCATAAACATGCTCTTCAGAGACTTCTGATGCTCCTTTGCATAATCTGTAATGAGGTATCACAAGCTTTCCCTAGATCAGGTGTGTTGATTCTATGAACTCCTTACTGAAGTCTTTGTCATAGAGATGGTGTACCTTTTTTCCAGAAAGGCCATGTGGAGCAAAGTAAACGCATCTCATCCATTTTCAGATTAATTAAATTTCAATTTTATCTGATGATTATTCTTTAGATAACTTAGAGATTTAGATGGTATATGCATGTTGCCTTTTAATATTAGCTCTCTTTTTTGTATAATGCTTATGTTTTAAGCAGATACATAAAATAAACAAATAAATAAATAAGCTGTATGTGGAAATATGCTTTACATTGTTTTGGTAGTTTTTCTATATGAATTACTGAATGAGCCATCTCATGAGTTTTTCTTCTTAATTTTTAGGTAATTTTTATATTTTATTTTTTTTAATAGTGCAAGATAATTCTGTTCCATTGTTCCAGTACTCAAATGAGGGTCATGTTTGAATATGTTCATTCAGTAGTCTGGTTATGTTTTTAGTTAATGTTATATAATGCTGCTATTTAGACCCATGTACATGTTGCCCATATTGTTATTTTACAATTTGTAGGTTATGGCCTTAATTTTATTTTTATGATATTTTAATGTAATTCTATCCAACTTTAATGTAATTTTGTAGTTCTTTTGATTGATTTGGTAAAAGTTGTTTTATATGATTATATTTTTTGCAACGTGTACATTTCTGTTTTCCTGTTTTAAGGGATGTATTGCAAAAGTCTTTTTGCATTGGACAGCACATTATGCCAACCACTTACACCATACCCAGTTGTGTACCATGCTGCCACAAGGGTGAATGAGTAATTGTGCAAATCTACTCCAGAATCCAAAATGAAATGGAGGCTCGCTACAATGGAAAACTTACTATTTTTCAATTGGGGAAGCAATCCAATGTGTTCTTAAATGCAGTGGCTTTCCCTATTGAAATCAGTGTTTTTTTCCAGCATAGGGAGGAGCTCTTCTAATGCAGCTGCAGTGTTACTGCATACATTATATGGAGGAAGCTCAAATTACAGCAATAATGAAACCTTCAGTCTCCCTGGCCTCATATATAAAGCTATGGAACTGTTACATCAGACTTCATTAATCTGGACTGTAAAAATATTTTAATCTTGAAGCCTCCTTGATTTGACTTTGCAAATGCCAACTCCAACCTTTTTGGATATGCTAATTTATTTGAAAAGGTTACTGAAATAGTAAATGGCAGTTTTGCAGTACATACAGCAAGGGCTTTTGGCAATATTCAGCTTGCAAATATTATTGACAGATTTTATAAATCCACATACTGTGTTTGTAACTCCTTTGTTATTTAACAGTACCATGTGATTAGAGTCAAAGGTACCACTTTTCAAAGCAAAAAAGATACCAGTGATGCACCACAAGTCTCAGTACTGGGCCTCTCCTATTTTGTATCTGATGTTCTTCGTGTTTCACTGTTGCAGTCATTACAATTTGGTTATCCTGCTGGCAGGCTACCCACAGTTGGCCTGAGTTCCAAAGTCTAGGTCCGGCGTCAGTTGCTGTCGCCTCTTCCCTGACGTCAGTGCGCCAGGGGTATATAAGATGCAGCCAACACCATTTTCTTCAGTCTTTCTTGCCGCACGGTGCCCGAAGCAAAAGCAGTTCACAAGTGCCGGTCGGCCGACTCCTGAAGTTTTCAAATTCGAATTTCAGATCCGAAGTCTTCATTAAAGCTAAGTACCCCATTGGAGAAACTTTTTTCTTCCTCCAGACCGATGTCAGAAAACGTTAATACCTGTATTTCTTGTGGGAAGCAAATACCTCATAAGGACTTTCATTCTTACTGTATTCCTTGCCTAGGCCCTGACCATAAAGTTGCTAGTTGTCAGTTTTGTGCTAGATTTAACCAACTCACTATTAAGCGTCGGTACGATTTTGCATTTCACTACTTTGGCAGAAGATTTAATTATATAATGCCATCGGATCAGCCAACCACTGGAGTTTACAAAAAATGAAAAGAAAAAGAAAAGGACAGGCATCCGAGATCCAAAACCGACGACAAGGCTTCTTCTAGGCCTGTCGCCGGTTCGCCAGTTCTCATTAAGGCGCTTTCGCAGCCCCTGATGCCCACTAGCTCAGAGCCACAGGTTGCTTCCGACTCCCACGTGGAGCTGACTGGACCTCTGGAAACTCAAGGTATTGGACACTCAGAAACTATTCCCTGAGATGGGTCTGGAACCGTTGAGCAGGCATCGGCTTCTGAGGGTGTTATCAGGCCTACACAGTTATATGTGAAACCTACTTCAGCTACAAAGACAAAGACTAAAGCAGCTAAAGACAAAGAAGCAAGTACAGCATTCACCTGGACAGGCCTCCATGCCTAAAAAACAGATGCTTAAAATGCCGAAGACCTTATTACTTTGATCAGGGGTTCCCATCCCCCTCCTGAAAAGAGGCCTAGGCAAGAGTTAGAATGTGAATCTTCAGACCAGGTTTCCATTTCCTCTGATTCCTCCTCTGAACAGGATTACTCTATTCCTTTCTATGAGGATTCTGATGCTGAAGAATCTATCCCTTCAGCCTCTCCTCCTGAGGATTATTCTTTTGGGGAAACACTGCATACTATGAGGAAACATTTCCACTGTGAGAACCAAGATTACTCAGAATCCAAGAAAAGGCTCAGAGATTTCCTTTTATTGCCCCAGCACAGGCCTCTTGCTATCCCGCCTGTTTTAGACATTGTAGATGATGTATTTACAGAGTCCAGTTTTTCTCCAGACTCTTTACCACCAGCCCCTGTTAAGCAAGACAGGTACTACAGGATTCCTGATTCACATAAATTTCTCTATAAGAACCCTGCAGCTGATGCAGAAACCATCTCTCAGGGTCCCAAAGGGGTCAAGGCTTCTACTGCAAAAAACCCTACTCCCTCTGATAGGGATTCTAGGACCCTAGACAGATGTGGCAAAAAGATTTATACCTCTGCTACCTTGGCTGTAAGAGCTTTAAATTGCCAATTTCATATGCTTAAGTATCAGCAATATCTTATATCCTTGCTTAAACAAAAAATGCCAGCAAATGCAGAATGTGCAGACAATAAAGAAATGCAGGATTTATTGCATGCAGCCGAACAAGTTGGAAAGCATACTTTGCGATGTGGTTTTGATTCTCTTGAGGCCTCCTTCAGGGCCGCTGTTACAGGTTCTGTCATCAGGAGGCATGCTTGGTTAAAAGAACAAAATTTGCCGGATCATGTTAAAGCTAAATTATTAGACACTCCTTTACAGCATGATACTTTGTTTTGTGCTAAAGCAGAAGAGGTGTTGAAGAAAATGGGGGACAAGGCTAAATCTATGCAAACAGTCAAGGATTTCTTGCAGGTACAGCCTGCCAGATTTAGCAGGAACTGGCCTACAAAAAATTGGTCCTTTCCAGTGTCAGATAGACCACAAAGGGGCAGATACAGATGCCCCAGAGGCAGATCACAGCCCCAAGCCTCATACAGGCCTAAGCAATGGGGTGCTTCTACCTCCAAGAGCAGAGAGGAAAAATCACAGCCATACAGGAAACAGTCTCAATGACTTTCCACTTCCAGCACCAAGCACTTATCTTTTGGCAGCCCCTTTGGGGGGAAAGCTACCACTTTTTTCACAAAATTGGCACATGATCACCCAGGCAAAACGGTATGCCAGACCTGCCACGCAATCAATGGGCAGAGGCACAAAAACAAGTTTCATCCCTCATGGACATGAGGGCCATTCAACAAGTACCAGAACAAGAGCAGGGTCACGGATTCTATTCAAGACTGTTCTTGGTACCCAGAAAAGACAAAGCCTGGAGACCAATACTGGACCTATCTATTCTAAACACATATCTGGATATTCCAAAATTCAAAATGTTGACTCTATAGCAGCTTCTCCCCATGTTGGGCAAGAAAGCTTGGCTTGTGACTTTAGATCTAAAAGAGGCATACCTGCATGTCCCAATCAGACAAATTTGCAGAAGATACCTCAGATTCAAAGCTGGCTCAATGCACTACCAATTTTCTGCACTGCCCTTTGGCTTATCCACTGCACCCAGGGTCTTCACAAAGTGCCTGGCACCAGTAATTGCATTTTGCAGACAAAGAGGAATACAAATATATCCTTACTTGGATGACTGTCTTATTCAAGTGGAGAACAAGGACATTCTACTACAGCATCTGGCGTTTGTAAAAAGATTACTGACAAGTCTAGGGTACACAGTAAATGAGAAGAAATCAAAACTCGTACCCACTCAAGAGATAATATTCCTGGGTGCAATCTTAAATACAACTGCCCAGATGGCTTATCTCACGCTAGACAAACACAGACAATTGACTACTTATTTGAAAATGCTGGCAACAAAGACCCAGTTATCTGCAAGAAAAATTCTGCAGGCCTTGGGTTTCATGGCATCCTGCATTCTGCTAATTCCATATGCATGACTGCATATGAGGAAACTTCAATGGTATCTAAAAAGTGTTTGGACTCAACATTGCCACAGCCTGGAAACATTAATTACCTCATTCCCTGCTTGCAACAGGAGTTTCGATGGTGGGCAAAAGCCTGTCACCACAACACAGGACAGCCATTCACCTTACCCACAGCCAGGCAGACATTTACAACAGACACATCAGATTACGCCTGGGGGGCCCATATGGCAGGAAGATGTATTCAGGACACATGGACCGCAAGTCAAATGCATCTACATATCAATCAAAAAGAGATGCTAGCTATTTTGAATGCCCTAACAGCCTTCAAGGATCAACTTCATCCAGGACAACTACTAATAAAGACGGACAATACTACAGTCATGTGGTACATAAACAAGCAGGGAGGCACATATTTCTACCCCCTCTGCAGGCTAGCCATGAACTTGTGGCACACAGCATTGACTTACCAAGTACATCTGTAAGCTCAATTCCTGCCAGGAAGGAAAGAATATTCTGGCAGACGAACTAAGCAGAAATCTAATGGATCCCCACGAGTGGAAATTGGATCCACAAGTCTTCAGCATGATAACAAGGACCTGGGGATGCTTGGACATAGACCTATTTGCCTCCCGTCACAACTACCAACTACAAAGATTCTGTACAAAGACTTATCACATGCAAGCATGGAGAGTGGATGCTCTATCTTTCAGCTGGAAAAATCTAACAGTATATGCCTTTCCTCATCTGCCTCTCCTCCCCAAGGTACTCCTCAAGGTCAGACAAGAGAATCCAAAAATGATACTGATTGCCCCATACTGGCCCCACTAGCACTGGTACCCAATCCTAAAGAGCTTGTTTCACTGCCCAGCCTGGACATTACGTCAAATCCCTCACTTATTGACCCAACAAGACAGCCAGATACTGCACAGCCAACTCAAAACCTTAAACCTGGCGGCATGGCAGATAATATAGCCTCTCAAGACACACCTCTTTCTAAAGCTGTGATGGATGTTATTTTGGAGGCCAGGAGGCCTAGAACTGGAAAATCTTATGCAGACAAATGGAAGAGATTCTGTGCTTGGAACCAAGCACAAGGCATTGACACGATTGTTCCAAATATTCCTCAGATTTTGCAATACTTAACTGAGATGCTGGATAAAGTCCTTTCCTTTTCATCAATTAAAATTCATGCCTCTGCCATTTCAGCTCATTACAATACAGAACCACCTATTTTTTCTCATCCGTTACTGAGGCAGTACCTCAGAGGGGCCAAAAACATAAGCCCTCCAAGGAGAGCACCAATACCTGCATGGGACCTCAACTATGTTTTGGAAAAACTCACACTGCCTCCGTTTGAGCCAGCCTCTGCAGCCGACATAAAATTCTTATTCATGGCAAATCAGTGCCTAAGGGCATTAGGCCACATTCAACCAGAGCAGCAGCCACTTCAGCAGCCTTCCTCAGAAGAGTAACAACCAAAGACATCTTAGAGGCTGCAACTTGGAGTTCAGTGCATACCTTTACAAAGCACTATCACTTAACTCAATACTCTAAATCCAGGGCAGGCTTTGCCACTGCAGATCTGCAGGGTCTTATAGCCTCTCCTAATCCTATTTAGCTCCAGCCTCCCAACCTTAGCTTTGGGATTCAACCCAATTGTAATGACTGCAACAGTGAAACACGATGAACATAGTACAGTTGTGTACCTACCATAAATGTAGATGTTCGAGTGTATTCACTGTTGCAGTCCAGGTTACCCTCCCACCATCCCCCTTTCTTCTTTGCTGGGACCTAACTGTACTTTTCTACTCTATACAACCTATGTGGTGTATTTGCTTGTAGATGAAGGAAAAGTTGTTTTTTGTGCATGCATGCTTATTGGCATAATTTAGCCTACCATTTTAGGGGCACCTGACATCTGGGGCAAGAAAACTGAAGAAAATGGCATCGGCTGAATCTTATATACCCCTGGCGCACTGACGTCAGGGAAGAGGTGACAGCAACTGACGCCAGACCTAGACTTTGGAACTCAGGCCGACTGCGGGTAGCCTGCCAGCAGGATAACCCAATTGTAATGACTGCAACAGTGAATACACTCGAACATCTACATTTATGGTAGGTACACAACTGTACTATTCTCAGACCTTCTGGCCAACAAACCTAGAGTTTTGTTATCTGTGTTTACAGATGAGTATACATCTGGTGGTGTTGTTTGATCTTCTAATGACTCAGAACTGCTGAAACACAGACTATATTAACAACTGGTGCAAGTAAAATGTTTTCAAATGGAACATAAAAAATGTAGTATACTTCATTTTGGTTAACCAAACATTTCCACATCATACCATACAGGAGATACATCCTTCCAATCAGACAATGCTGCAAGGAATTTAGGCATTGTGTTTTGACAGTTCCTTAAGTTTTAACTATCATGTCTCCACAGTAGTTCAGAAAGCATTTTGTTGGTCGTATCTGATTTCCAAAGGCATTCTTCTAGAGCCATAAATATCTTAATTCCCCATTACTGATCACTCTTCAGACTCCTTATTGAACAAAATGCCCTTGTGCAGGTATTTGTGTAAGCATATCTGTCAGCTTGAGGCACTTCAAGAATTCCTAACTAAATGAACAATAGCTTCAAGGCCCTCAGTTGTCCAAACAAACTGGCACACCACTCACCATATTTGGCCTCTTACAGGTTGATCCACGGAGACCTTTTCAACAATTTCAAGCATACCACTCAACTTTTTTATTTGTGAATTCTAGACAAAGTAAAAAAATAATGGGGGGGGGGGGTATGGGCAAAGGCCAGAGATAAGGAACATTTTTTTTAATATTACTTTATTTCACTTAATAAAACAACAGGCTTTGCATCAGTACATTTTTTTAAAATAACACAATGCATAAAACATAAATGAATGGCATTACTGACTGACTGCAATCCTCAGTCGTTTCCTGGAAAATTAAAAAAATCTTTAAGTGAAGGTAAGAATATGAGGCAAAATCTGGGACATTGTAGAAAATCAGGCAGTCTGAGTGCTATGATCCTAGTTGCTTCATACAGTGTCTGAAATGGGTCATTTTACATCAGTCCATTGCTGTCATTTATCAGCCAATCAAGTAACAGGCAAATAATAAATACATAAATTAAATAAACAATTACTATCTTGAATAGAGCAAGCTCAATTAAAACTAAATAAATAATTCAAGAAATAAGCAAGCAAATATTGGCTAGTGAGTATCCCAACTTTGTTAAAAATTAAGGAAAAATGAACAAATAGTGAATTATATTCTGCCACAAAGTTTCTGAGTTCTTATTTTTTTTTTTTTTTTGAAAAACAAAATTCTGTAATTCTGTAATCACAGATCATTGAACTGTATTTATACTGAAATGCCTTGCAGAGACTCTTTTTCTCATAATAGCTCATATGTCAAAAGGGATGCTTCGTGCAGGCAGATTAAAGCACTGAATGATAAGTAGAAAAGAGGAGAAGAGCAGCAACAAATATATTTGAGAAAAATCCATTAATCTAATGTACATCTCTTGTTAAGACTAGGATTTCTTTCAAACAAAGATGTTTGAACTAACTGCACTCCGAAGTAATACTGCTATTATTAATTTTTGGATGCTTCACATATTCAATTCACCTCCTGCTGGCTTCTGCATATAATGTTGTCTGGGAAATCAGTAGTAACATCGGCAGAGGCATCATTTCCCTTCCAGGTAATCTGACTTGAGGAATCATTTCCACTTTTAATTATCATGTTTTTGAAGTTCTGGAAAAGGAGACATTATCTGCCAGTCATAAATCTAATTTTAGAGCTGCATTGCAGTATATCAGATAGTCAGAGAGACAGACAGATACACACACACACACACACACACACACACACACACACACACACACACACACACACACACACACACACACACGCATGCACACGGACACAAACACATGAACACACAAAAACATACAGACATGCATAAACACATGCAAAGAAAAGTCATCATGGTTTATTACTGAGCTTACAGAGACACACACACACACACACACACACACACACACACACACACACACACGCACACACACACGCACATACACACACACACACACACACACACACACACACACACACACACACACACACACACACACACACACACTGTCTTACTTAGTATTTTATCAACTGGAATTATTTTAGCACCTCGTAAAACATGTAGGCTTGCATGAAATACAATAGAAACTAATGCTGATCGCTAGATTTTGCTCTAAAGGTAAGCTTCTCCCATGAGTGTCATCAATTCAAAATCCATCAGTAAGTATACTTGAAGCTCTGAATGTTGTGATGACAAACATGTCAATATCCATGTATTCAAATTATCTGCATGCATGCTTATTTTATTATATCCATCCACTTTTATTCTTGTGGTATGTAGTTCGTAATTATGTAGTATACCACCCACTTTCATTCATCTGTTTGTAATTCTTAACAATGCGTATTATGTTGTCAGATATTTCTGTCCTGTGTACACATTGATCATGCCTTAAGGGTCAGGGTTAAAAGGAGAACAGTAATGGAGAAGTTAAACAAATAGAAAGTGAGGTTATGGAGCACCTGCAAAGTGAAGGATTCAGTGTAGAAAATCTAATTCAGAAAGCATCACAAGAGGATAGAGAAATGGATATCACAATTAAGGGAAAACCAGTGGAATGGGAAGTAACTGGTCAGGTGCCATATCAAGATATTTTGGAGCCTTCCATAGGAAACCAGTATAAATGTTCACTTGAAGCTGGACAGCAAGGGAAGGAATAGGAAACTGTGGAAACTCTGATGCAGTCACTGTTGAGGATTGATGAGCCAGTGTGTTCCCATATGACAGAGCAACAGATGGCATTGAATGAAGTTGAAGAGAATGTGCCACAGGAAGATGCTATAGAACTTTCTATAGAATGCCCACAGGAAATGGAAAACAAAAAATGTGCCCTCAGTTTAGAGGAAAATGAGCTAAGAGAAGAGTTGCTTGATTTAGTAGATATAGATAGCCATATTAAGGGGTGGCCACAGTGGTACAGTGGTTAGCATTGTGGCCTTGCAACAAGAGATTCTCCGGATCGATCCTCGGCTAGGGTACCCTCTGTTCGGAGTCTGCATGTCCTCCCTGTGGTCACGTGGGTTTCCTCCGGGTACGCTGGTTTCCTTCCACATCCCAAAGACATTCTGTAGGTGGATTGGACACTCAAATTTGGCCCTAGGCGTGAGTGCATGCATGTGTGTGCCTTCTGTTGAAGGCTGTGCACCAAGCTGGCAACTCAACACCATAAAACTCTACTGCCAATCACTGTGGTGACCGCTAACTGTGAAAAAGCCAGAAGAAGATAGATTAAGATCAATTAAAGAAATAGATTGCAGAAAGTCAATTAAACCCAAAAGGTCAGAAGTTTGATAAAACAAATGAACACAGTAATTAGGACCAGATCCAGTACTTAACTTTTGGTTAAAAGTATAACATCTTTGCATGAAGATTTAGCTATGAGTAAGAACTATTTATATGAGCATCCTGAGCAGACACCAACCTGGCTAACAACAGGAAAAGCAATGCTCTTACTTAAGAGTGAACCTACAAGCTACTCTAAAAATTCTAGACCAATAACATGCCTTCCAATGACGTATAAACTATACATGGGAATTGATGCCGATAGAATTTATAGTCATTTAGAAGAAAACTCAATTATGGCACTAGAACAAAAGGGCAGTAAAAGAAAGTCATATGAAACAAAGAATCATTTGCTGCTAAATAAAGTTGTACTGGAGAAATGTAAAAAGGAAAGAATCTACATATGTCATGGATTGACTACAAAAAAGCATTTGACAGTATCCCACATTCATGGATAAAATAGTGCTTAAAAATGTATAAGATACACCCTACACTGATCGACTGGATTGCAGTGACCATGAAACAGTGGCACACCACTTTGCAATTAAGCCATGATAAAGGACAAATTATTATGTCAGGGATAAAAATTCAAAGGGGGATATTCCAGGGTGACTCTCTGTCACAGCTGCTATTCTGCCTTGCCCTCAACCCATTATGCTGTCTCTTTAACAGTTTATGGCATGGCTATAATTTGGCTCCTAAAAAACAACAAAGTATAAAGACTTCTCATCTTCTCTTTGTTGATGATTTAAAACTGTATAGCTCATCAAATGAGGAACTGAAAGTACAACTGCAAGTTGTCAAAACTTTTTCAGATGATATAAGGATGTCATTTTGTCTTGATAAAGGTGCAAAACAACCTTTAAAGCAGGAAAACTGCAGCACCAGGAAAACATCAGTTTGGGACAAGAATGTGATATAAAAGAACTTGAGCAAGAGGGAGTGTATAAATACTTGGGAACTGATGAATGATCAGCAATAAAACATAAACAAATGTGAACAAAACTTAGTAAGGAATACTTTAGAAGACTTAAATTAATCCTGAAAACAGCGCTGACATCTAGGAACAAAATCCAAGTTATAAACCAATTTGCTCTTCCTGTCTTAACTTACAGTTTTGGAGTGATTGACTGGTCTCAAAATATGTTGGATGTATTAGACAGGAAAAAAAGAAGGATGCTTCATGCTTACCAAATGATTTATAAAAATGAGTGTATAACAAGATTATATATTCCCCATTCTGAAGGAGGGATGGGTCTTCTTGAAATCGATTACATGTATAGATCTGCAATCACGGGACTCCACACATATCACAAGTCCCAAACGTAGTGAAAGTTTTGAAGCATGAGGAGAATAACTCAAAGATGACTTCTCTGCTTTATCTAGCTGAAGTATATCAGCGTCAGCCCTCTGGGCATGTCTAAAGGTCAGTTCCCTGTGCTTTCTCCTATTAGCCAGGTGAGCTTGGGCATCCTAAGGCAATGTAGCAACTGCCTCATGTGCACGGACAACCCTCTCCTCTTACCTCCCAACACTCAGACTTGCGAGGGATGCACTTATATATCCAAATTGGAAACCACACACTCTCCAGCCAAGACTGGAATAGCTGGTCAAGAAGAAAAGGTCAACACTTGCAACACACCACATGGAACACATATGGCTCCAGAACACACACCAGCACTGCCTTCACATAAAAACACAAACCACACACCCACCTTCAGGGAGGCTCTCAATAAAAATCTACATAAACAGCAGAGACCTCCAAGGTAGAAATGTACTCAACCACCACAACACAGCACTAATCACGAGACATATAACTCACCTAAATAGTGTGCCATTCAACCATAGCCCCTAAGGCAAAACAGCATGCCCAACACACTAGTCACTTGAGAGTCAATAATGAGGCACACTGATGTCCCACTCACTAGGTTAAATAAGGAGAAAGTAACAGTCAGCTGCCTGTCAGGTGCCAGGATCCACCACATAACACACACACACTCAGGTCCCTCAACAAAAGGTACAAATATGACTCTGTCATTGTACATGTGGGTGCGAATGACCTGAGATGCACCTCTCAGGACTACATGAAAGAGAGATGGAGGAATTCTCAGATTATGTAGTCCAGGCAGGCATGACCATCACCCTGAACAGCCTCCTTTCATCACCCAGAATGAAATCACAATACAAGCAGAAAATTATTGATTTCAACAATTGACTAAGTTTTTGGTGTCATTCTAAGGGGATCCAGTATCTGTCTGCCTGGGATGACATGACTGACAGACCTCGATGCTCAGCCAGAGATGGCCTGCATCTGTCACGCCTGGGCTTCCGGATACTGGCCAAGGCTCTTGCCACCCCTATAGTGCCTTTTCTAGGTGGTGTTTTAAAGACCAAATCAGCACCATAACAGTTACAAACAAATGCAAGCTGAGGGTCATGCTCCTCAATGCTAGAAGTCTTAATCTCAAAATACACTTACTCGAGGCACTCCTTAACATTTCTGCTGTAACAGAGACCTGGTTCAAGGCAGCAAAAAGCACCCCTGCACTACCAGGCTATAACTCAATTCACACGTCTAGGGCACAGAACATGGACCAAAGCTCCAAAGGTGGTGGTGTTTCCATATTCATAAAGGATGCACACACCTCCAGACTAGTAGTGCAACATAATGCATCAGTGATACTTCAAGTGCAGCTAACATTGGGTAAGACAGTGATTCAGGTCTTAGCCTGCTATAGGCCCCCAACTATGACCCAAAACTCACGCTCCATGTTCCTAAGCACCCTGGAGAATATTAGGGTCCAACCTAATACTCTCATACTGGGTGACTTCAACTACCCCTCCATTAACTGGGAAAACTACTCATGTACTAATACACTTGCCCAACATTTCCTGGAATTCATTAATTCCAATGCCCTGGACCAGCTCATTCTTACCTCCACTAGAGGTAGCAAAATCCTTGACCTGCTCATTACTAACATGGGTGACCATTGCTCTATACCAATAGTCCACTCTCCCTGGTTAGATCCGACCACAAACTAATCACCCTGGAAATCCACATCCCTCCCACCCTTCACCCCCCCCCCCCCATCCCCGCAAAGGTAACCACCATGAAAGACTTCTCCAAAGCTAACTTTGGGCTCCTAAAAACAGAGGTGGCTAACTTCACAGCATCCATGCAATTGGAGAACAGCTTCATGACCGCCACATTATACACTAATGCTGTGTATGAACACGTACACAAATGCATGAATCTTGCCATACCCAATAGAACTAAGACGCTCTCCTACAAAATGAAGAAGCTAATCTCGTGGTCCCCTGTCATAAACAAACTCTGCAACAGAAGGAGGAAACTGATGCAAAATAAGGTGAAGTCCCAAGACTGGAAAAACTCCCTTATCAGACTCAACAAAAGGTTGCGTTCCTTCATCAAATCTTCTAAAGCTAGCTATGAAAACAGAATAGCAGCAGATAGTAAAGACAACCACAAGGCCTTCTATAGTTATGTAAAGAATCCCCATGGCAATACCCAGATTTGCTCGGAGCTGTTGCAAAATGACACCTCCTCTACCAAGCCAACACATATTGCCAATATACTGGCAGACAGATTCAGTGCCAACTTTACCCCTCTACCAATTACAATACAAGTAGATTGCCAGGCACCCAGTAGTACTGCTGCACAGGTTAAAATATCACTCTCCAATGCCAAGAATACAGCTAATATGGGACCCAACAATATCCCTGGCTGTGTTCTACATGAGCTACAGATTGAACTGACACCTCACCTGTGTGCCCTGTTCAATGACAGCCTCACCTCAGGCTTTGCCCCTACCAAATGGTACAATGCTACAATCATACCTATCTACAAAGGAGGAGTGATTACAGATGCTGGGAACTATCATCCCATTAGCTGGACAAATCTGATATGCAAAGATAAGGAACGCATCATCATGGACCTAATAAACAAGGATATATAGGGAATCTCCAAACTCTGGATCCCACACAGTTTGGTTTTCTGAAGGACAGACCATGCCTGTTCAACTTGGTCAACTTCTTTGAGTCAGTCACCAGATGTGTGGATGAAGGCAAGGTGGTTCATACACCCTACCTTGATCTGGCCAAGGCCTTTGATACCATTCCCAACTCAGGAATTATAGAAAAACTCACTAAGCTAGGCATCAACCCCTATATCAATAGGTGGGTTTCAAACTGGCTCACAGATAGAACCCGCAGTGTGAAAGTAGCTGACTCCAAGTCAGACTGCCGACCAGTCACAAGTTGAGTCCCACTGGGTTTGGTCCTGAGTCCTCTCCTGTTTGGTATCTACTTCTCTGAAGAACAGGCCAACGCAAATGGACTCTGGCTGACAATGTTTTGCAAACAATTGCAAGTTGGGAGCCATAATTAACTCCCTAAGTGATGTTGACATCCTACAGAAAGGCCTCACTGAGACCAATGACTGGTGTCAGAACCATGGCCTTAAGCTCAATGCCAAAAAATGTGTCGTCATCCCCTTTGTGAAAAACCCATGAATTACCACATTGATGGTAGTCCACTTAGCACAAAAGGCATCATAAGAAATCTGGTAACACAGGTTGACAGCAACCTCTCATTTCACCACCACATTGCCACTGTGGTCAGAAAGTCCTTCTATGTGGCACATCTCATTACTAAGGGTTTTGCATCCAGGAAGAAAGAGGTCATTTTCTCTCTCTACTCTTCCCTCATTAGGCCAGTCATTGAGTATAATGCCCCATTTGACATGTACCTCACTAAACACCTGCAACAACTGGAGAGGCTGCAAAAGTACCTCACAAAGAGGATCCTAGGCCTTAAACACATCCTATATGGACAGGCTAAAAAAACTCCAACTATTCTCTGTCTCATATCACCTACTTAGAGGCAATCTCTGCTTGACTTACAGAGCCATGTCTGACCCAGCTCTGTTAGAAATGCTACATCTAAAGAAATCCCAATCCCTCCATATTACATGCTCCTGAGACCTCAACCTCATTACCACAATCAACAGAGCACACTGGAGGGACAGGTTCATAACCCAGAAACTGCCCATGCTATGGAATAAACTTCCCATACATGTCAAGTGGAGCGCCTCCCTGGCCCGCTTCAAGTGAAATCTTGATGAGTGGATGGAAAATAGAAAATTCACCCCGTAGAACACTCCAGTGTATCTACTCGACAGATGCACTGGGAACTAAGGTCAGGTGGCACGATGCCAGGGTAATGCTATCGGCTTTGCTTGCAAAGGCCCCAGGACCATTAGCCTAGTGCACACCTATGAACCATTGAACCTATGAAAATCAAACCAGAAGTAGATAAAAGTCATGCAGCAACTGAATGTGCCAAAAAACAAAAGAAAGAATATAAGGTGAAGGACCAGATGAGAAGGCAAGAAATGTGGAAAATGCATAAATATAGTTACAAGTATAGAAAACATTTGGAAGAACCTCATGTTGATCAGGAACAAATGCAGGAATGGTTAAGTAGAGGTGAATTCAAACCAAGAGATGAAAGGTTAATGTTGGCAGTCCAAGATAGCTGGTTAAATACATAATGGTTTACAAAATCCATTAAACATGTGGGAGAAACAGACAAATGTAGGTTTTGTAAAACCAAATTGGAAACAGTCACACACCTTGTTGCTAATTGTGACATACCGATGGCAGAAGGTCTGTATACTGAAAGGCATAATAATGTGGCAAGACTGTTGCACTGTGGATTGTGCAAACATTATGGTGATGAAGTGACAGCAAAACACTGGAAACATGATCCACAAAACATCATAGAAAATGATGACGTTTACTTCACATGAGATCACCCATTACCAACAGTTCAAAAGATAGATGCTAGAAAAATGGATATAGTGGTCCATGAAAAGAAGTCAAAAGTAGCATTGATCATTGAAATCGCCACACCCAGTGACTACAGTGTCTTGCATACAGAGAGACACAAAGTCATAAAATATAAAGATCTGCAGGTAGAAATGAGAGCAATGTGGAAGAAAGTTACCCAGAGAGTTCCGATAGAAGTAGGAGCAACAGGTTTTGTAAAAAAGAATCTACAATAATATTTAGATATGTTACCAATGCATGTAACCCAGCAAAATTGCAAGGGTCATTACTGGGCACATTGTGGGTTCTGCGAAAAGCACTTCCGGCTGACATCAAAGATTGAAACAATGCTAATTTCATAAACTTTAATTGTACTTTGACTTAGGAATGGGGTCCATTCCTGTCATGGTATTAGAAACCCAAACAATTTGGAGAATGTAAAAGGCAGAAGGGTCATATATCATATAGATGAACACATCTTTTATAGTTGTGATGAGGTTTATATACATCGCAACACACATTCCTGCATACAGTCAGGTAGTATGCTTGGCACCTAATGTCATATTTGCTTTAGTGTTTCCTAAACATGTTTTTTTTAACTCCAATTGTCTTCTAAAGCTCAGACTTGTGAGAGATGCACTTATATCATCAAATTGGAAGCTTTGCACTCTCCAGCCAAGATCGACTAGCTGGTCAAAAGAAGGTCAACACCTGCACCACACCATATGGAACACATAGCCCTTCAGGACACCCAGTATCACAGCTTTCACATAAAAACACAAACCACAAACCCACCTTCATGGAGGCTCTCACTAGAAATATACCCAAACAGTAGAGACCTCCAAGACAGAAATGCACTCAACCACTACAACACAGCACAAACCACAGGACACATAGCTCACCTCCACAGTGTGCCCCTCAACCTTAACCCCTAAGGCTAAAGACCTTGCCCAATACACTAATCATAGGTGACTCAATAGTGAGGCACACAGATGCTCACTCACTAGATTAAATAAGTAGAAGGTAACAGTCAGCTGCCTATCAGGTGCCAGAATCGGACACATAACACACCCACTCAGGTCACTCCACAACAAGTACAAGTATGACTCTGTCATTGTCCATGTGGGTGTGAATGACCTGACACGCACCTCCCGGGACTACATGAAAAGAGACATGGTGGAGCTCTTGGATTATGTGGCCCAGGCAGGTATGACACTAGCCCTGAGCAGTATCCTACCATCACCTAGAATGATACTGCAGTACAAACAAAAAACGATTGACTTCAACAATTGGCTAAGTTTCTGGTCTCATTCTAAGAGGATCCAATATCTTTATGCTTGGGATGCCATGATTCACAGACCTCAATGCTTTGCCAGAGATGGCTGCATCTGTCATGGCTGGGCTTCCGGCTACTGGCTAAGGCTTTTGCCACCCCTATAGGGCCTTTTTTAGGTGGTGCACCAAAGGCCAAATTACCACCATAGCAGCTATAAATAAATGCAATCTGAGGGTCATGCTGCTCAACACTACACGTCTAAATCTAAAGATCCACTCGCTCAAAGCATTCCTCAAAATGAAGAACATCAGCATTTGTGCTGTAATGGACACCTGGTTTAAAGTGGCAGAAAGCACCCCCTGTGCTACCAGGCTATAACTCACTACACACCTTTCAGCCCCGAAACATGGACCAAAGCTCCAAAGGCAGTGGTGTCACCATATTCATAAAAAGATATGCATACTAACAGACTAGTAGCCAAGCATAATGCATCTGAGATTCTTCAGGTATAACTAATATTGGGTAAAATGGTGATCCAGGTCAAAGTCTGCTATAGGTCCCCAACCATGTCCCTAGACTCTCACTCCACATTCCTAAGCACCGTGGAATCTATCAAGGTCAAACCCAACACTCTCTTACTAGAAGACTTCAACTACCCCTCCGTCAACTGGGAAAACTACTCAAGCACCAATATACTGGCCTAACACTTCCTGGAATTCATCAGTTCTAATGCCCTGGACCAGCTCATTCTGACCATCACTAGGGGAAGCAACATCCTTGACCTGGTTATTACTAACATGGGTGACCATTGCTCTACACCAGTAGTCAATCCCTGCCTGGTCAGATCCAACCATAAACTAATCACCATGGAAATCCAAATCTCACCCACACACCCGCAAAGGTAACCACCTTGAATAACTTCTCCAAAACTGACTTTGGATTCATAAAAACAGAGATGGCTATCTTCACGGCACCCATACCAATGGAAAATATCTGCATGACTGCCGAATCATACACCAATGCACTGTACGAACATGGACATAAATACATGGAACTAGCCATACCCAACAGAACCATGATGATCTCCTCCAAAAAAAAAAGAAAGCCAATCTGGTGGTCCCTTGCCATTAATAAACTCTACTTCAGAAGGAAGGAACTGTTACAGGAAACGGTGAAGCCCCAAGACTGGAAAAACTCTCCTTATTAGCCTCAACAAAAAGTTAAGATCCCTCATCAAATCCTCTAAAGCCAGCTATGAAGGCAGAATTGTGACAGACATTAAAAACAATCACAAAACCTTCTATAGCTATATCAAGAACCTCCATGGCAATACCCATATTTGCTCTGAGTTCCTGCACAATGGTACCTCCTATACTGAGCCAACAGATATTGTCAACATACTGGCCAACAGATTCAGTGTCAACTTCATCGCCCCCCCAAAGGACCAATCACAATACCGGAAGAATGCCAGGCATCCAGCAATACTGCAACACAGGAAAAACCTGCATTGTCCAAGGCCAAGATTACAGCTTCCATGGGACCTGATAATATCCCTGGCTGTCTTCTACATGAACTACAAAGTGAACTGGAACTACACCTGTGTACCCTGTTCAGTCACAACCTCACCTTAGGCTTTGTCCCTAGTGAATGGCACACTGCTACAGTCATCCCTCTCCTTAAAGGATGAACGACTACAGACCCTGGGAATTATCATCCCATTAACCTAATGAGTCTGATATGTAAAGCTATGGAGCGCATCATCATAGACCTAACTAATAAAGACTTAGGAAATCTCCAAACTCTAGACCCCACGCAATTTGGTTTTGTGAAAGGGAGATCATGCCTGCTCAACCTGGTCAACTTCTTTGAGTTAGTTACCAAGGATGTGGATGAAGGTAAGGCAATGCATACAGCCTTCCTTGATCTGGTCAAGGCATTTGATACCATTCCTCACTCAGGAAATATTGATAAACTCACCAAACTAGGCATCAACCCCTATATATCACTAGGTGGGTTGCAAATTGGCTCACAGATAGAACACACAGTGTGAAAGTAGCGGACTCCAAGTCAGACTGCTGACCAGTCATGAGTGTAGTTCCATAGGGATCGGTCCTGGGGCCTCTCCTCTTTGGCATCTACTTCTCAGAAGTCCAAGCCAACAAACATGGACTCTTGGTGACCAAGTTCACAGACAACTGCAAACTGGGAGCCATTATTAACTCTCCAAGTGATGCAGATATTCTACAGAAAGGCCTCACTGAGACCAATGACTGATGTTAAAACCATGGCCTTAAGCTTAACGCCAAAGAATGTGTCATCATCCCCTTTGGTAAAATCTCAGTTCCCACTAATTACCACATTGATGGGAGCCCACTGAACACTGAGGGTGTTGAAAGAGATCTGGGGACACAGGTTGACAGCAGCCTCTCCTTCGACCACCACATTGCCACTGTGGTCAGAAAGTCCTTCTATGTGGCACATCTCATTTCCAAGGGTTTTGCATCCAAGAAGAAAGAGGTCATCATCTCTCTCTACTCTTCCCTCATTAGATCATTCATCACCTTGGGATTCAGAAAGCTCAAAATTCCATGCAGGAACAGTGTAGTTGTTCCTGCATGGAATATGGCCACCGAGCGATCCAGCAAACAGCTGATCTGATGTGCATGAGCGTGCCTACACTGTTCCTGCAAGGACATGACTACAGAATGCTAATTACCTCATTTGCTGGTGAAAACCATGGAAATGAGGTGAATTACTGATTCACCAAGCAGGTAAGTATCTGTGCAAGAACAGTGTTATTTGAAGAAATGTGTTCGGCTAGTAGCTGAATACATTTCTGCAAATAATGAAACAGAGGCATGACCACTTAAATAAAAGCATGTATTACAAAGTGCAGGCATGCCAATGGCCAAATATATGGCCATTGGCATGGAAAACTGCTTAATATTTGTAAAAAATAAAAGTTTTAATTTTTTTTGCCTATCTCAGACGTTTAAGTATAGGGTAGCGACATGCAAACGGGATTGTGCTGAAAATAAAATAAAATGTGAAAAGACAATTTTAAGGGAAATCTGCATTTTGCCATTATAGTCTATGGCATGCAGAATGAAAACAATGGCAGGGAACAGCAGTTACTAAGGGGAAAGGGTCTGGACTAATGCAATAAATAGGGTTCAAGGCAGTGGGGTATGTAAATGAAGGGAAGTATACTGTATCACAAAAATCTTCTAGTTGTCAAACTGCACCTAACTGTGTAGGTGATATAACACAATCATATAGGCAGGAGGAGCAGCTAACATGAAAAGGGGGTGTGCCATGCTTGATGTTAGCACATTGGAGCTCCGTGGCCTGTGTTTGTGCTCAGCTAAGCACAGCTAAGTGAGAGGTGTGTGTCTCAGACATCTTAGCTGTGCTTAGCTGAGTGAAGAAACACTAAGCGTATTCACATCCAGGGGAGGGCCTTTTCGTCTCAGCATTGTTTACAGTAGCTAAAGGGGTTTGTGCGGCATGCTCAGGGGCTTAAACAGGATGGAAATAGGAAAAAAAAGGAAATAGCAGAAGAAAGGAAATGCAGTACAAATCAGTAATATGGGACTCTGCAACTCACAATAGGCTATGCAAAGCACTGAATAATACAGCTGGCAGGTGGCTGCATAGCTGAAAATGGGAGGAGATGTAACTAAAAAAATGAAAAAAAGGGGAACAGCAGAATAAAGGCAATCGTGTACAAATTACTACTAATGCCTCTAACACTCACATTGGCCAATTCAAAGCCATTAGTAATATAGCTGGCAGATGGAATGTATCATACCCAGCAAATCACACAGGCAGCAGTTGTAGCACACCACTATAAAGTATGCAAACACTGGTTTTTGCCACAAACTCTGCACCTTTGTAGTAAACCTGGGAATTTTAACTGACAAACTGCTAGGGGCTGTTATCGCTTTGATACATCAGTATGTACTGGAGGCTGACAGTGGTGAGGAGGATATTGAGGAAACCACCCCAGAGCTCAGGAGGAGGAGAAGAGTGTTCAGACCCAGGGTAACCTACCATGGGCTACATGACCTGGCGATAGTAGAGCACTACATGGTGGACAGGACATACTACAGCAAATTTTGGAGCTGTGCCGGCATCGCCTCACACCCAGAATGAACAGAGGGGAACCCATCCCATTGGATACTGAGGTATGTGTAGCTTTAAGAATACTGGCTACAGGTACTTTCCAAGGACCAACTAGGGACATCATGGGGGTGTCACAGGCATCTGCATCCAGAGTACTTCAACAGTTTCTGGATGCCATGCTACCACATGCCAGTGAGCACATATACTTCCCCCACACCTGTGAGGAATTGACCAGCAGTATGCATCTCTTCTAACATGTAGCTGAATACCTGGAGTTACTGGGTGCAATAGACTGCACGTAAATCTGATGAGGGATGCTGGCTATGCATTGGAGCTATGTTTGATGACACCCATCAGAAAATGCACACATACCCCATTCAAGAACACATAATGAAGCACAAGCACAAACCAGGATCATTATAGAATGTGTGCTTGGGATGCTCAAGTCACGGTTCTGCTGCCTGGACATATCTGGTGGAGCCTTGCAATACTCTTCAGTCACATTTGCACACATGTTCATAGTACCTGCCATGCTACATAATATGATCCTGTGGAAACAGCTGCAGCAGGAACAGTATGGAGAAGGGCCACACAGCCCCCCACCATTGCCAAGGTCCCCACAGGCACAGAGGGACTCAGATGAGAAACTCCCTGAGCCAGCTCATGTAGGCAGATGGAGGTGTGCTCGGTATGGCCTGGCCTTGGCAAAGAGGCAACGCATTGCACACACACTGATACTGTAGGCACCCAGGGACTGACACCTCTCTCTACTCACAATGCAAGTAAAAAGGGATGACACACACATCACACTACCTGTAACTTACCGTGTATAGGCAATGTACTGCATGCATCCATTATAGCCAGCCCTCAAGAACCATCCACACAACTGCCACAGGCACAACGTAAGTCAGTCGTCTTAACAATAAATTAATGTATCAGTATGTTCTGGTAGCATATGCATGGCATTGTTGGATGCTTGCAAGGGAATGGGGTGGCCTACTGGGATTGCAGCAGACAACTGGCAGCTATGTGGGACACCAGGAAATGTCTGCCCAGTACTGGCCTTCCAACACTATGCAGTAGCACCCAAGGTGGCAAATCCCACTGCAGTATATGTGTGGGGCAACTAACGGGGTGGTCATAGGTCACAGCCATGGATGTCATTGTGGGGTCCCATACCCACCCCTCAGCCCCACACAGCAATTCAGCTGTAGAAAACCAGACAGAAATGTGTGGTAAAGGCCCACAAAAGGCAGCAATGTTGATTCACCCCCTACAGACTCAAACAGTGATAGCACAGCAGATCTCACAGTTGCAGTAAGGCTCTGAAGGATAAGAAGTCTGACACTCAAATGTATGCCATTACAATCTCATCTGTGGTCTTTACTGATATGCCTGTAGTCCCCAAGACAGAGCACGATATTATGGTAAATGGAACCAAAATGTAAAGCAAATATCAGCACAGTCTCTGCAAATGTCTACAGTTGACAAGTGTGCCCCCCCCCATATACCCACAGGAATACAGTAACATGTATATAGCAGCATAACACACATTGTCAGGGCTGGCCCAATACACATGAAAACATGTTGCATGTCCACAATATGCAGGGATCAATGAGCTATGTCTATGTGTGGTCAATACTTTAAGATCTGGCCAGCACGTTCACCTGGCTGTCATCTTTTAATGCCCTAGGTACAAGCTGTCTTTCACAGGGCCATGTGCAGATAACTGCAGTGCCAACTATTATACATGTCAGCGACACCTACTGCTCTGCCACTAACATACCTGGAAGTCACAGTGCTATGTGGAATATACTACACATACAATGGACTTCTTGAAGGCTGTCTAGCCGAGGTGCTAGGGCTTTTGTGAATTATCATGCTTTTTGGTTCTGTTGATGGTGGTTATTGTCAATATGCTTTTTTTTCTTTCTTTATGTTTGCTTTTGTATATAATAGAAATGCCTGCACAGTAGAATGCACTCTGTATCTGTACCCACACCCATAACTCCCAACTTCTGACAGCAAGACATCTGGACAAGGGCAGAAATAAAAGTGGAATAAAGAAACAATGATAGGCATGTGTTGTAAATAGTTTCCTTACATACTGAGAAAGTCGGTAGGGTGAGGTATTTTCAGTAGCAAGAATTGTCTGAAGGTTATGTAGTCTGAAACAGTAATGTCTTAGCATTGTTTTGTAACATCACTCCTAAATTATATGCAAATAACGTGCCATAAAAACACAAGTTTACACAGACTGGACAAAACCTCCAGCCAAACACCTGGACAATCTGCCAAAAAATGTACAGTTGAGAGGTATGTGCAGACCAGAATATCACATCTCAGGTTACACAGATAACACACAAGCAGAACATCCACAGCCAATATATCACCAAGTTGCTGGACTGTTTACACAGCGTCATCATTCAGCTGGCTGTAGCCACACTTCCCAACTGGCCTTGTTGAGCAGGAATGTACATAGCTGGCCTCATAATATTGACCTATGCATCATACAACTAGTATTCCACTGGTAAAGCACTGTGATGATTTGAGGATGTCTGCCACTAGGTAATGACACTATACATTGCACTGTCAGAATACAGGTATGTCAGAAAAATGTCTGTTAAAACAACCCAGTGCCCCGAGTAAAGTACTGTTTATTTCTGAGAGGTATGTCTGTAGCACACAAAACCCTGGACCGGACTACACTTATCTATGGAATGGAGTCCCACTCTAACTATACAAGGTCACACTGGACATGCTCTAACACATAGAGAATTACAGGGCATATTGGAATCCACATTGTTCTATATGACTATATTTTGTATATATATCTGTGCATACAGACAGCTATGTATACCTTAACTGTCCCTACACATACATCAGACAGGATTACCCTTAGCTAGCTGTAGGTGGCCCATATGTGATATATCTGCATATGTTGTGTGTGACACACAGGCATATATATGGTCAACAGATAACTATATATGTCAAGCATACATACACATAGATGTGGGGAAGTGAGATACAGACAGTGACAGACAGAGAGACACAGGGGGTCACACACAGAGTGAGTCACACACACAGATAACCTGAATGGCATACAGTGATGTCCTGCTGTGGACAGTGGCATACTGATTTTAAACAGTCACATGTGCAAGCATAAAAGGTGAGCCCCACTGTGTAATAGTACTCAGGTTGGGGTTATAATATTACATCACCTGCCTGTGTGTGCATGTGTGTGTGTGTGTGTGTGTGTGTGTCTGTAGGTGTAAGTATTAGCAGACTGTTCCCACTCAGTACACTTCACATTGCCCTACTTCACAAGATCTGCTGCTGTCATTCACCTTAGAAGTACCACTGGACACCTACTACCCATAATAAGCGGTGTAGCATGTGTGTAACACTATAGTATAAATAACTAGTTAGGTAGGAGTTTTAATCCTAATACTGACAACTGTGTGTGTAACAGTTGTGTGTGCAAGAGTGAGGGAGTTGTGTGTTTGTTTGTTTGCAGGTGAAACAGTTTTAGGCCATTCACACCCACAACACTTTCCACTGCCCCAATTTGTCAGTCCTGCTGATGTCCTTCCCCTTATCAACAACTTGGGCCAATTGTCAGCCCAGTAAGCTCTGTAGTATGTGTGATAACTGTGGAACACTATAGTACAAATAACTACATAGGCAGGGGTTCTACTCTCAGATCCGGCAAATGTGTGTGTGGGTATATAAGTGAGTCTGTATGTTTGTAGGAAGAAGTATTTTGATAAGTTTCCCACCCACTGCCCTACTTTATCAGTCCTGCTGATGTCATTTCCCATCAGCACCTTTAGCCAATTGTCGGCCCAGTAAGCTCTGTACACATGTGATAACTGTGTAACACTATAGTGCAAATAATTAGATTGGCAGGGGTTCTTCTCTCAGATCTGGAAAATGTGTGTGTGTGTGGGTGTATAAGAGTGTATGTTTGTAGGAAGAAGTATTTTGATACGTTTCTCTACCAAGGCACTACTTTATCAGTCATGCTGATGTCATTCCCCTTATAGATTCATAGGTTGTTACTAGGCTAATAGCACTGGAGCCTTTACAAGCCTAACCCATAGAAGTGCCTTGCCATTGTGCCACCCAACGTTAGTTCCCAGTGCTTCTATCAAGTAGAGCCACTGGAGTGATCCCTGGGGTGAACTTTCTATTACCCATCCACTCATCAAGATTTCTCTGGAACAGGGCCAGCTAGGTCCTCTGCTTGACATGTATGGGAAGTCTATTCCAGGGCATGTGCAGTTTCTGGGTAAGGAGCCTGTCCCTCCAGCATGTTATGTTGATTGTGGTAATGTGGTTGAGGTCTCTGCAGTGTGTGGTGCAGAGGGATTGAGATGTCTTTAGATGTAACATTTCTAAAAGAGCTGGGTCAGACATGGCTTTATAGGTTCATAGGTTCATAGGTGTGTACTAGGCTAATGGCCCTGGAGCCTTTGCAAGCCTAGCCCATAGGATTATCCTGGCATTGTGCCACCTGACTTTAGTTCCCAGTGCCTCTGTCAACTAAAGCCACTTGAGTGATCCCCAGGGTGAATTTTCTATTTCCCATCCACTCATCACGATTTCTCTTGAAGAGGGCCAGTGAAACGCTCTGCTTGACATGTATGGGAAGTCTATTCCATAGCATGGGCAGTCTCTGGGTTATGAATCTGTCTCTCCAGCTTGTTCTGTTGACTGTGGTAATGAGGTTGAGGTCTCTGGATTGTGTAGTGTGGAGAGAGTGGAATTTCTTTAGATGTAGCATTTCTAACAGAGCTGGGTCAGACGTGGCTTTATAAGTCAAGCAGAGATTGCCTCTAAGTAGGTGATATGAGACAGAGAATAGTTAGAGTTTTTTTGAATCTGTCCATATGGGATGTATTTAAGGCCTAAGATCCTCTTTGTGAGGTACTTTTGTGGCCTCTCCAGTTGTTGCAGGTGTCTAGTGAGGTACATGCCAAATGGGGCATTGTAGTCAATGATTGGCCTAATAAGGGAAGAGTAGAGAGAGGCAATGACTTCTTTCTTCCTGGATGCAAAACCCTTAGTAATGAGATGTGCCACATAGAAGGACTTTCTGACCACAGTGGCAATGTGGTGGTCAAAAGACAGGTTGCTGTCAACCTGTGTTCCCAGATCTCTTATGACGCCTTCTGTGTTCAGTGGACTACCATCAATGTGGTAATTCATGGGAACTGGGATTTTCCCAAAGGGGATGATGACACATATTTTGGCATTGAGCTTAAGGCCATAGTCCTGACACCAGTCGTTGGTCTCAGTGAGGCCTTTCTGTAGGATGTCAACATCACTTGGGGAGTTAATTTTGGCTCCCAGCTTGGAATCATCTGTGAACTTTGCTAGCCAGAGTCCATTTGTGTTGGCCTGGACTTCAGAGAAGTAGATACCAAACAGGAAACAACCCAGGACCGAACCCTGTGGGACTCCACTCGTGACTGGTTAGCAGTCTGACTTGGAGTCAGCTACTTTCACACTGTGGGTTCTATCTGTGGGCCAGTTTGCAACCCACCTAGTAATATAGGGGGGTTTGCCTAGCTTAGTAACTTTTTCTATGATTCCTGACTGGGGAATGGTATCAAAGGCCTTGGCCATATCAAGGCAGGCTGTATGAACCACCTTGCCTTCATGCACAGCTCTGGTGAATGCCTCAAAAAATCAACCAGGTTGAGCAAGCATGATCTATCCTTCACAAAACTAAACTGTGTAGGATCCAGAGTTTGGAGATTCCCTATATCCCTTGTTTATTAAGTCCATGATGATGTGTTCCATAGTTTTCCATATCAGACTTGTCAAGTTAATGGGGGATAGTTCCCAGGGTCTGTAGTCGCTCCTCCTTTGTAGAGAGGGATGACTGTAGCAGTGCGCCATTTGGTAGAGACAAAGCCTGAGGTGAAGCTGTGATTGAACAGGGCACACAGGTGAGGTGCCAGTTCACTCTGTAGTTCATGTAGAACACAGCCAGGGATATTTTTGAGTTCCATGGAAGGAGTATTCTTGGTATTAGCAGTGCTGTTTTAACCTGCACATTAGTAATACTGGGTGCCTGGCAATCTACTGGTATTGTGATCTGTCCTTTGGTGGGGAGAGGGATAAAGTTGGCACTGAATCTGCCTGCCAGTATATTGACAATATCTGTTGGCTTGGTATAGAAGTTGCCCTTCTGCAATACCTCCAAGCAAATCTGGGTATTGCTATGGAGATTCTTTACATAACTATAGAAGGCCTTGTGGTTGTCTTTACTATCTGCTGCAATTCTGTTTTCATAGCTAGCTTTAGAGGATTTGATGAGGGATCTCAACTTTTTGATAAATGAAAAAAAAAACAGAAAGGTGCCTGAAGTATACATGTTCACTCCTCAGCAGAAGAACCGTAAGGATAGGGTGAATGGGTCAGCCACCGTCGGCAGAAGGTACTAGGACAAATGAAGAAGAAGTGCAGTTCCTGCATACCTTTTTGTACCAACATTTTGAATGCCAGTACAGAAATGCACTTCTGTGCTTCATGTGTAGTAAACTGAAGAGATGAAGGAATGGACTACCACATTAGGGACCAGGACTAGGTGCTAAATGAGACAACTACTACTCTGATCTTCAGCTGTAAACAAGGGAAACAGTAGCTTTGTGTAGATGACCACCCACGTTGGCCACTTCTTGATTCGCATTGTAAGTAAACATAATAGTACAAAACAAAGTAGCACTAGTTCAGTCATTCAGAAATACATTGAGGTAGCTGTACAAAGGTGTTCACTACATATGACTGTGTGGGTTCTAGAGTTAGAAGATTACGTATATCTTTGTCAATCAGGTCGCTGATGATATGCTCCATAGCTGTACATATCAGACTTGTCAGGCTAATGGGTCAATAATTCCCAGGGTCTGTAGCTGCTACCCCTTTATGGAAAGGGATAACTGTAGCAGTCACCATTTGGGAGGGACAAAGCCTGAGATGAAGCTGTGACTGAACAGGGAACACATATGTGGTGCCAACTCTATTTGTAGTTCATGTAGAACACAGCCAGGGATATTTTTGGATCCCATGGAAGCTGTATTCTTGCCCATGGACAATGCAGGTTTAACCTGGGCTGCAGTAATGCTGGGTGTCTGACATTCTTCCGGCATTGTGATTGTTCCCTTTCACGGGAGAGGGGTAAAGCTTGCACTGAAAGTATTGGTAAGAATGTTGGAAATATCTGTTGGCTCAGTATAGGAAGTAGCATTGTGGAGTAACTCAGAGCACCTCTGGGTATTGCTGTGGAGGTTCCTGATATTACTATCAAAGGCTTTGTGATTGTTGTCAGTGTCTGCTGCAATTCTGCCATCATAACTGGCTTTAAATGATTTCATGAAGGATCTCAAGTTGTTGTTGAGGCTAATAAGGGAGTTTTTCAAGTCTTGGGACTCCACCTTTTTCTGCAACCGTTTTTCATTATGTTGTACAGTTTATTAATGGAAAGGGACCACCAGAATGGCTTCCAATGTTTGGAGGAGAGCATCTTTGTCCTGTTGGGTATGGCTAATTCCATGCATTTATGTACATGTTTGAACAGTGCATTCGTGCATAATTCTGCAGTTGTGCAGCTATTTCCATTGGCGTGGGTGGTGTGAAGTTAGCTACCTCTGTTTTTAGGAGTCCAGAGTTAACTTTGGAGAAGTTTTTCAAGGTGGTTTCCTTTGCAGGGGGATGTGGGCGAGATGTGGAGTTCCATGGTGATTACTTTATGGTTGGATCTGACTAGGTAGGGATTGACTACTTTTGTTGAGCAACGGTCAAATATATTAGTAATCAACACAGGTCAAGGATGTTGCTTTCTCTCTTGGGGGTCAGAATGAGCTGGTCCAGGCCATTGGAACTGATGAATTTTAGGAAGCGCTGGGCCAGTGTATTGATGCTTGTTTAAATTTCCCAGTTGATGGAGAGGTAGTTGAAATCTCCTAGTAACAGAGTGCTGGGTTGGACCATGATAGATTCAGGGTGTTGGGAAATTTGGCTTAAGAGTCTAAGGACATGGATGGGAACCTATAGCAGACTATGACATGGATTGTGCTATTATCCAATGTCAGTTGTACCTGAAGTATCGCAAATGCATTATGCTGAGCTACTAGTCTGGAGGTGTGCATATCCTTTATGAATACGGAGGCACCACCATCTTTGGAGGTTCTGTCCATGTTTTGGGGCTGACAGGTGTGGAATGAGTTATAGCCTGGTAGTGCAGGGGTGCTGTCTGCTGCTGTAAACCCGGACTCCATTACAGCACAAATGTCAATGTTCTCCATTTTGAGGAGTGCTTTGAGAGACTGCATCTTGAGATTTAGATGTCTAGTGTTGAGCAGCATGACCCTCAGATTGCATTTATTTATAGCTGTTACAGTGGTAATTTGATTTGGAACACCACCTAAAAAGGCACTATAGAGGTGGCAAGAGACTTAGCCAATACCTGGAAACCCAGGGGTGACAGATGCAGGCCATCTCTGGCAAGGCATCGAGGTATGTCAATCATGTCAGCCCAAGCAGGCAGATACTGGATTCCATGAGAATGACACCAGACACTTAAGCCAATTGTTGAAGTCAATCATTTGTTGTTTGTACTGTAGTATCATTCTGGGTGATGGTAGTATACTGCTCAGGGCTACTGTAACACCTGCCTTGCACACATAATCCGGGAACTCCACTGTGTCTCTTTTCATGTAGTCTAGGGAGGTGTGTCTCAGGTCATTCACACCCACATGGACAATGACAGAGTGATGCTTTTAGTTGTTGTGGAGTGACCTGACTGGGTGTGTTATGTGTTGGATTTTGGCATCTGATAGACAGCTGACTGTTACCTTCTCCATATTCAACTTAATGAGTGGGACATCTGTGTGCCTCACTATTGAGTCACCTATAATTACTGCATTGGGTAAGGTGATTAGCCTTAGGGGCTTAGGTTGAGTGGCACACTGTATAGGTGAGATATGTGTCCTGTGGTTTGCACTGTGTTGTGGTGGTCGAGTGGGTATATGTCTTGGTGATCTCTACTGTTTGGATAAATGTCTATTGAGTGCCTCTGTGAAGGTGGGTGGGTGCTTTTGTTTGTATGTCAGAGGTGTGATAGTGGGTGATCTGGAGGGCTATGTGTTTCATGTGGTGTGGTGCAGGTGTTGACTTTCTCCTCTTGACCAGCTAGGCCAGTCTTCACTGGAGAGTGCATATCTTCAAATTTGCTGATACAGGGATATCTCTCACAAGTCTGAGTGTTGGGAGTTTAGAGGAAAGGGTTGTCTGTGAGGCAGTTGCAACAGTGCCTCAGAATGCCCAAGTGCACCATGTTAATGGGTGAAAGCATAGAGAACTGCACTGTAATCATGCCAGGAGGGGTGGTAATAACTACTAAGTACTGGAGCTAATTCCATGAGGAACAACTACTGCTGATGGCTCTTGGGTGTGCTAGAATAACTGATTCAAAAACCTGTTGAAGTGCAAAGCTAGTAGAGTATTTGAAGTGCAAGAGGGAAAGACTTAGCAAGATCTAAGATAGGCAGGGGTTCTACTCTTAGACCTGGTATATGTGTGAGTGAGTGTGTATGTGTATAGGAGGAAGTATTTTTATATGTTTCACACCCACTGCCCTACTTTATCAGTCCTGCTGATGTCATTCTGCTTATCAGCACATTTGGCCAGCTGTTAGCTCAGGAAGCTCAGTAGCATGTGTGATAACTGTGTAAAACTGTAGTACAAACAACTAGATAGGCAGGGGTTCTAATCTTAATACTGGAAAGTAAGTGTGTGTGTATGTAAGTGTGTATGTTTGTAGGAAGAAGTATTTTGATATGTTTCCCATCCACTGCCCTACTTTATCAGTCCTGCTGATGTCATTCCCCTTATCAGCACCTTTAGCTAGCTCCTAGCCCAGTATGCTCTGTAGCGTGTGCGATAACTGCATGACACTATAGTGCAAATAACTAGATAGGCAGTGTGTGTGTGTGTGTGTGTGTGTGTGTGTGTGTGTGTGTGTGTGTGTGTGTGTGAGAGTGTGTGTGTGTGTGTGTGTGTGTGTGTGTGTGTGCACCTAGGCCTGTTGATGTCATTCCTTGGGACAAGGAGAAATCATGTAACCTCCATGTTGCACATGATAAGTGCGTATCACTAGAGTAGAATAACTAGATAGGTAGAGGTTCTAATCTCAATACTGGCAACTGTTTGTGTGTGTTTGGGTGAGAATCATATACTGGATGGGTTATACCATTTTGAGTGTGTAGCACCCTGTACACTTCCCCTCACCATAATTTACTAGGCCTGCTAATGTCATTCACCTTAGAAGTACCTTGGGAGTAGGTGAAATCTTATAAGCTCTGTGGCTCATCTGATAATTGTGTAACACTATATTAGTAATAACTAGATTGGTAGGGGTTCTAATCTCAATACTGTCAACTGTGTTCGTGTTTGGGTAAGGATCATATCTTGTGTGGCTTATATCATTTTTATTTGTGCACCATCCACTCCTGTTTACCACATCCAGATGGCATTGCTTTATATGGCATGGTAACATCTGCCTTATATACAGCATGTTAAAGTATTGTACAGGCCATAACAGTCCTCTGTACAGATGTCTATGGAATATCCAGTTATTTGCAACCTATATTTGGTCTTTGTCCTTTAACAATGCCCATGTATGTGATAATGTTGCCAAATAGGCCACAGTGAGTGACACACCTGCCAGCATCAGGTATCATGCCTGACTGAAACATCATGCTGATACAAAGTCTGCTATCCTATCACTTGTCCAGGTTTGTAGGAGCAATGCATGACTCTATATGCTATTTCTGGTGAGTTATCTCACCATCCATGAAGGCATTCACAGCATTTCATGTTGTAAAAGATAGTGGGTTATGCCCCATGCATATAATCTATGAGGGGCATGTCATGTGTATGCACTACTACATTACATCAAAATGGATATGTAGGTTTACTAATCTGTCTATTGCCAACTGTGTTTGTGTTACTGTATGCACATTCCATGTGTCAGTCCTTACTGTGTGTATGCAAAGGATATACTATTTTGTCTCCCTGTTCCACCCTGTGAACTCAGGAATACATACTACAAACCTGTCATACACAGTATCATGCATGTCCTTACCAACTGCATCAGTGTTGAGTGTATGGGGAAGAAATGGCAGGGCCAACAGGTTTTGACAGGTGAATCTGTTGCAGTTAATGTAATGGCTATGATTGTGAGGGACCTGCTGAAAGTACTGCAGTAACCTGTTCTGTATGTATGAGCCTGTGGTACTACACAAATCTGAGGTGACATGTCTGAAGGCTATCTGCCTGTGACAAGCAGTATGTATGCAAGTCCCTCACACACTGTTGCATGCAGACACACCTGGTACATGTACATATAAAGCTGTACCTTGCCTATAACACTGTTGGTGTATTCCCACTCTGCCATACTCCCTCTTGGTAATGTCTGCAGGACCACAGCCTGCAGACACACAGACATCTGAAACACAAACAGAATACAGTATGTCAGACTACATTCAGTCAGTGGTACTAACAGCAATAATGCATCCTGGCTAATAAGGTACATACACCTGTATGTGTATACATAACAAATAAAAGCAGACAGCACCTTACATAGTATTACATAGCTACACTGTACTATATTCACCCTGTTCATCAGATAGCATGTCCCTACATCAATGGTATGGATGACAGGGATGTGGCACAAGTATCATCATATGCACAGGGTGTGGTGTGGGTTTGCCAGAGGCCTAGGCTTTGTCATACAGTTGACATCATGCGTGTGTGTTTGGAGGGGTATCCAATAGATGGGCTGTGCAGAGGTGCTGTGCATGTCCTGTCTGTGATACAGTTGTGTGTGTGTGTGTGTGTGTGTGTGTGTGTGTGTGTGTGTGTGTGTGTGTGTGTGTGTGTGTGTGTGTGTGTATGTATGCACATAGTGATGCCATGTGGCTGTATTACACAGGTGTATGTTAGACAGCTGGGGACAGTACATGGCAGGGTGTTCAGTTCACCATCTCCAGCCACAGACATGGGAACTGGTCCTGCCAGGGGTCTCACTGAGGCCACCAGGCCCAAGGTCAGATGCAGTACTGCTTTCTGATGGTGACTGCTGTCTTCTGGATCTGTGTCCCTGATGGGCCCAGACAGGACCATGTGCCCATGGCCTGCACCAGTGTGATGTGGACAGCAACCCCCCTTTGGTAGAGCTGGTGTCACTGCCACTATGGGAGTGTGCAGGTGCATGTTCCTGTAGACTCTCAGCTGTTGTTGGTGCTGACCTACATGCATGTGGCTGATGCCTATCTTCCACCACATGTTCTAGCACAGACATGCCATGGTCGAAGATTGCCATTGTCTCACACCACCGTCTATTCATGACCTCAGCATTTTGGCATGTGGCCTCAACATATGTCACCACGTAAAACAGGAATAGTTGCATCCACCATCCTGTGTATTTGTCTGGTGTTGCATTCACTATATACCTGTGCATCCATGAGAGCCCAAAACATGCATCTGTTGGCACCTGCTGTGGCACTTATGACAATGGCTTGATGAGCAGCAGTCCTCCTGCGAGTGCCCTTGTCCATCCGCCTGTGTGGAACCTTGCCTCCACTCTGGCTATGACCATGGTGTACACTCACACCTGCAATAATCACCACAATAGCTTGTTCCATGCCACCATCTGCCAACTGTTGCATCTATGTTAGAACATCGAAGTTTCAAAACTTTGAATGTTCTAATATCGAACCCTATTCAGTGAAACCTGAAAATATCAAAGCAACAGAAGACCAAATTTTTTCCTAGGGAAATAATTTGGTTGTCCATTTCTGTTCATTCGGTATTTTCAGCACTGTGGTGGAAAGTTACGGGTCGGGTTCAAGTGTGCGATTGAGTGTGGGTTAGAGTAGTTAGGGTTAGGGTGCAGGTTAGGCATGTGTGCGATTGTGTGGATGGGAGGGTTAGGGTGGGTTAGGTGAGTTAGGGTTAGGGCGTGGGTCAGGTAAGTGTGCGATTGTGTGAACATGATGGTTAGGGTGGGGTAGGTGAATTAGGGTTAGGGCGCGGGTGAGTGTGCAATAGTGACAGACCGTAGGGTTACAGTTTGGGTTAAGGTAAGTGGATAGTTAGTGGTGTGTGTATAGTTTAGTGTAGGGTTAGGTGTAAGATTTTAGGTGTATGTGTGTGGATTGCTGTTTGTTTGGTGTGTTTGTATTGTGTGTATGTGTTTTGGAACAGCAAATGTTTTCCCTAGGAAAAAAAATCCCTGTTCTATATATTCAATGTTTTCAGTTTTCACTGAATAGGGTTCGATATCAGAACATTCAAAGTTCTGAAACTTCGATGTTCTAATATATTCCCCCAAATGTCCATCATCTGTGGCCACTGGTGACGGGGTATGTGTGGGCATTGTCTCTGTTTGCTGGGAAGGTGTGGACAACAGTGGGATGCCCTACAATGGCACAGATTCAGCCGCTGATAACCTCACCTGTACCTTACAATTTCTATCATCATTGTCAGAGTCTGCAGAGACACTGACATCAGTTTCCAAGTGGGAGGGACCCCAAAATACATCGCCACCTGTGAGAGGAAGACAACATATGTAAATTAATACCTGCACTTTAAGGTTGGCTGGTACACACACAAACACACACACACGCACACAAATATGTATACACACACACACACACACACACACACACACACACACACACACACACACACACACACACTTACAGGTGAGGTAGCACAAATCTGTTACACAGACCTCACATTACCAAAATGGTGACATGCATAACACGCAGCCCTCAACATCATGCATTGCAGCCAGTTTTACTCCATGTAGCTAACAATATAGAGCTCTGGGATATGTACGTAGTGTTAGTAGGTGATGGCTCTTCCCCAGCACAGACTGTATAGCACATTGGCAACTACTACATAACATACCTCACAACTGTACAGATCCTTAAGAATGTGTAGGTGTCTGGCTCAAATGTTTGCTCTGTTTCTCATAACCCCTGTGTTTGTCTGATACATAACTGGGATGATCTGAGGAGTGACATTACTAATTAATGACATACATTTGAGTTTTAGCCCTCCAAACCCACAGTAAATGTATAGTCACACAAATCCTGTTACACCACCAACTTTCTAAGCTTACAGTGGATATAATAAGTGTGCACACCCCTGTTAACATGCCATGTTCTTGTAATATATAAAATGAGACCACAATAATGCATTCAAAAATATTACCACCTTTCATGTGACATATCCAATCGATAAACTAACAAATGTGTTACATGTAAAATATAATGAATGAAATATGTACAATATGCTAGTTGCATAAGTGTGCACACCCTTAAAATGATACTTAGTTGAAACACCTTGTAAGTGACTTACAGCATTCACTCTACTTGTGAAGGTGTCTATCAGCATGGCACATCTTGACATAGTATTATTTGGCCACTCTTCCTTGCAAGGGTCCCCCAACTCTGTCTGATTGCAAGGGCAGCTCATGTGCACAGCCCTCGTCAGGTCACACTGGGGTTTTTCTATCGGGTTTAGGTCTAGGCTCTGATTGGGCCAATCCATAACTATGAGTGTGTTCAGGTGGAGCCATTCTTAGGTAGCTTTGGATGTATGCTTTGGGTCTTTGTCATGTTGAAGGCTGACACCCCACGCCATCCTCAGTGTTCTTGCATACACCCGATGGATTTGGGCCAGATGTGAGTGTTACTTGGAATTGTTCAAAATTCCCACCACCATGACTACAGGCCCAGTTCTGCCTTTGGAACAGTATCCCCACAGCAGGCCAATGTCACCAGCATGATTCACCATGAGGAAGGTGGTCTTCAGTTGAAGAGAGGTGTTGCTTGTGCACCACACGTAAATTTTAGTATTGTGGCTGTGAGGTTGATCCCTAGTCTCATTACACCATAACACATTTTCACACATGCCCTTGGGACACTATATGTGTTGTATTGCAAATTGTATCCACCCATGGATGTTTTTTGGTGTGGAGAAATGCTTCCATCTTCTGACCCTACACCATAGGCCAGACTTAGGCAGAATATGGGCGATTTTTCTCACATGTAGTACACAACACCAGTACTTGCAAGAGATTCCTGCAACTCCCTCAGTGTTGCTTTATGTCTCCTGGCAGCCTTGCTGACCAGGTTTTGACATGTCTTTTCATCAGTTTTGTAGGGATATCAGGTTCTTATCACCAACACTGTTGTCCCATATTCAATCCACCTTTTGATGACTGTCTCCACTGTGTTCCATATTGTATACAATGCTGTGGTAATGTTGTTGTATCCTACACCTGACTAATACCCTTCAAATATGAGATCCCTTTGCTGCTTTGTAAGCTGTCTGCAAACCATGGCTATTGCTGTTGCAGGCAACTGAGCAAATGTCATGAATATCCTACTTGGACAGCAGACTATTATTTGCTGTTACTCAGAGTGCCTTTACTTGATAGCAGGTGTCTACCTAAGCAGACTGAATGCTGTCAGTAAATCACAAGTTGCTGCAATAAAATAGTATTTGAAGGGTGTGCACACATATGCATCCAGCTTATTGTAAGGTTTGTATATACATATATGGTTCCCAACAGATTGGTTGGTTTTACAAGTGAATTGTTCATGTTATAGGTCACATTAAAGGTTGGAAAAGGTGTGGACTGACATAGCGTTGTGTCAGTTTGCATATATCACAAACAAGTGGCATCTTGACAGGGATGTGTACACTGCTTATATCCACTGTATAAGAGTAATATTTCACACATGTCCCTACCTTAGGCCATTTGTTCCCCCATTTTTTTGGTCTCTGTCCAGACGTCTTGCACTGACAGGTTGTAAGGTATGCTACAGGAAAGTTACATTCTCTTCAGATAGGCCCCTGTGGTGAGCACTGTGATGCAATACAGTTAACCCCACTACAAGTGAACATGCATATACAGCAAAATGGCTATGAGTGACAGTTGTGTGCATGGTAAATTGCATGCCCTTCACATGCCTGGGGTATTGGCAAACCACAACAGAACAATTCCATACTCACCAGCTTCAGGCTGCTGTCCCACATGCAGACTAGAGGGACGTAGGTAGTTGTGGGAGCGATGTTGTCAGCAGATTCACATGTGGCATTGGTATAGGATGGATGCAGCATGTCTGCACATTTACTGTACAACCTCCAGTACTACACGATTTGCTGTCCTTCCCCATAGATGTGCACGTCTGTGCATTAGAAACCCCCATCCACAACTGCAATGTGATATGACACATGCATATACTCTACAAATACAAGTATGTCTACTACAATAGTCTAGTAAGCTCCACTGGGGTCTTACCTGCATGCTCCTGGTCCATTGTCTGGGTGCCACCCACCTCCAGCATGTGGGGGTCTGTACCCTGATGTTGTTCTGGGATGGGTGCCCCAAGGTTGGCGAGGAGCTCCTTGTTGGGTGTCCGTGGGACCTGCATGGCTGAGCCCCCTCCTGTGGCTGTGCAGTCCCTGGCCAATGTAGGAGCCCTTTGCCAGGCATGGCGTATAGGGTTGGTTGTACGATGCCGGACCTGCTTGTACGTACATGAGTGCAGGCTGACATTGTTTACCCTGTGGACAAGGTCATCCCACAAGGCGTTCCTCTACTGCAGATGTCGCTGGCTCTGGCCAAACATTATGACATGGTTCTGTAGTATGGCTTCTAGGATTATATTTGTCTCAGCCGCTGAGAAAGTTGACATTCACTGACGCAACATTGCACCTAGAAGACAGGGAAACACATCACAGGACCTTATACATTTGGAAACAGTATGTACAGAACCTGCTCATCTACATTAAATACCAGTAGCCACCACTCACAACCATGCCATACCCCTGTAATCTATCCGCACAATATCAGCTTGCATTGCATTCCTGGTCCTGATGTGTCATAATCCCCCAATTAGGGCTAGTTAATTGCATAATCCTCAATTCTTCATTCATGTCTATGTAGAGGGATGGCAGTGTCCATCTGCCATGCAGATGGGGAGTGGATGGTGCTGAGGCTTGGTGTGACTACAGTGTGTAATGGAGCTGGGAGCACATGCCTGAGTTCATGCAGGATGTGGATAGGGATGTTATCAGGTCCCATGGGTACTTACATTTGTTGCCTTACAGTAGTTAATATGTACTTGCTCACTTGTGATTATGGGAGGGGTGTGGGTGCTGTCCATATCCACCTCTAGTGATGCTAAGCCAGGGCGGGGTGATGTTTCCCCTAAACCTATCTGCAGCAGGTTGGCTATAGCTATGTTGTGTGTGTATGTGGTCTGATTGACCACCATTACAGGGTAGGTTGCTTTGTTGCCTCTGAGATTGCAGACATATGTGAAGATGGCCTTGTGATTGGCCTTGGAGGATGTGTCCAATTTGTACTCATAGTTAGCCTTACAGTAATCTACCTGTGACCTTATATGCTTGTTCAGACAAAGGCTGACTTGATGTCAAGTTGGTGCCTGCTCCTACTTTGCCCTATACAGCCAATATATGGACCAAGTATGTGGTTTGTGTATTGCTGCTGTCCAGCAAAGGGGATTACTCTACTTTGGTGGAGGCAAGTTTTACAAGTAAGGTATTGCTGAGTCCATAGAACTATGTAGGTGTTCATATAGCTGTCTGTAGTAGGCATGGGCACAAAGTCATAACACAGCTGGACACCTCTCCAATCTCAAACAGATAATCATGCTTATTGTAGTACCCATGGCTGTGTCAGGACAATGCAACAACCATTAGCTGTAAAAATGTCACTCTGTTGGATGCACAGTAACTAAGATTACACACGTGTACAACATGTACTGCTTACTTAACTGACATTTTGCATCCCATGTTTGTAGTTATGTGGTGACCAGATACACCTACTCATACTGACTTGTACACAGGTAGTACCCGATATACATTTGTGTTCTATGTCAGTATGGCACACTGTATTCACACTCTTGCTTCCCAGTCATCCCTCTCAACCCATTACAGCAGGACATCTGTAGGACACCACACATATATGGGGGGCAATGGGACAAAATTAGTGACACTGTCTTAATATTGCTGTAACATACGTTAGTCATTCTCTAGCACATTAGCTTTTGCATTGACAGACACACCCTGGAGGATGTCCAACACTCATATGGCAGGAATTGAGGAGAAAGGCTAGGAGTGTGGTAGTGTGGGTAAAAAGTTATAAAGCTGGCAGTATGACTGGTATAGGGACAGAGATAGCTGATATAATGGCCAAAGGAAGGTTGATATATTGTGTGTGCAAGAGACCAGGTGGAAGGGGAGTATGGCTAGGTGTATTGCAGGCAGGTCAAAATTGTGCTATCATGGTGCAGATGGGAGGAGAAAGGGGATAGGGGTTATCCTGAAGGAACAGTATACCAAGAGTGTAAATATCTGTCTGATAGTGTGATGCTTATGAAGCTGGAAATTGATGGTGTAATGATGAATGTTGTTAGTGCATATGCTACTCAAGGTGGTTGTGCAATGGATGAGAAAGAGAAATGTGAAGTCAGTTGAATGACATGGTGATGACTGTGCCCAAGGGTGAGAGAGTGGTGATTGCAGCAGATGTCAATGGGCATGTTGGTGAAGGGAACAGAGGGAATAAGGAAGTGATGGGTATGTATGGTGTTAAGCAAAGGAATGCAGATGGTGAGATGCTAGTGGATTTTGCCAGTAGGTTGGGCATGGCTGTTATGAATATATACTATAACAAGAGGGAGGAGCAAAGGGTGACATACAAGAGTGGAGGAAGATGCACACAGGTGGAATATATCTGATGTAGGTGGGCCAGTTTGAAAGAGATTGGAGACTGTAAAGTGATGACAGGGGAAAGTGTAGTTAGGCAGCATCGAATGTTGGTCTGTAAGATGACGTTGGTGATCAAGAAGAAGAGGAGTGTGAGGGCAACACCAAGGATCAAATGGTGGGAACTGAAAAAGGGTGATTGAGAGAGGGAGTTCAGGGAAGAGTTAAGACAGGTACTGGGTAGCAGTGAAGATTTACCAAATATCTGGGTAAGTACAGCAGAGCTAGTAAGAAAGATGGCTAGAAAGGTGCTCGGTGTGACATGTGGCTGGAGGAAAGAGTACAAAGACATCTGGTGGTGGACTGAGGAAGTACAGGACGGTATACAGAGAAAGAGGTTGCGGAAGAAGGGGTGGAATTGTCAGAGAGATGAGGAAAGTAGACAGGAGTATAAGGAGATGAGGTGCGTGGCAAAGAGACAGGTGGCAAAGGCTAAGGATGAGGCATATGAAGAGTTGTATGACAGGTTGGACACTAAGGAGGGATGAAATGACTTGTACTGATTGGCTAGACAGAGAGGCAGAGCTAGGAAAGATGTGCAGCAGACAAGGGTGATAAAGGATAATGAGAGAAACATCCTCACAAGTGAGGAGTATGTGTTGAGCAGATGGACAGAGTACTTTGAGAGGCTGATGAATGAAGAGAATGAGAGAGAGAAGGTTGGCTGATGTGGGTATGGTGAATAAGGAAGTGTAATGGCTTACCAAGGATAAAGTAAGGATATCTATGAAGAGGATGAATACTGGAAAGCCTGTTGGTCCACATGACATACCTGTGGAAGCATGGAGGTGTTTAGGGAAAATGGCAGCAGTGTTTTTAACCAGATTGTTTAATGATATCTTGGAAGTGAGAGGTTGCATGAGGAGCTGAGAGAAAGTGTTTGAGTACCGTTTTTTTAAGAATAAGGTTGATGTGCAGAGCTGTAGTAACTACAGAGGGATTACATTGATCAGTCAATGCATGAAGTGATTGGAAAGAATAGTGAAAGCTAGGTTAAGCAGGGAGGTGATGAGTAGTGGTCAGCAGTATGGTTTCATGCCAGGAACGATCACTACAGATGTGATGTTTGCTCTGAGAGTGTTGATGAAGAATTACAGAGGTAATGAGTTGCTTTGTGTCTTTCTGGACTTAGAGAAACCATATGACAGGGTGTCTAGAGAGGAGTTGTGGTATTGTATGAGTAAGTCATGAGTGGCAGAGATACATGTAAGAGTGGTACAGGATATGTACAAGGGTGGTGTTACAGTGCTGAGGTCTGCAGTGGGAGTGATGGATGCTTTCAAGGTGGAGGTGGGATGACATCAGGGATCAGCTGTGAGCCCTTCCTTATTTGCAATGGTGATGGACAGGTTGACAGACAAGATCATACAGGAGTCCCTGTTGACTATGATGTTTGCAGATGACATAGTTCATAGGTTCATAGGTTAGTATTAGGCTATTGGCCCTAAGGCCTATAGAAGCATAGCCATAACAATTCCCTGGCTATTTCTTCCCACAATATTTACTTCCCTGGACCCGTGTCTAGCAGGGTGACTGATGTGAATTTCCTATCTCCCATCCAATCATCAAGGTTCCTTTTGAAGAGGGCCAAAGAGGGACTCTGATTGACATGTATGGGCAGTCTATTCCAGAGTCTGGGGAGTCTCTGGGTCAGGAACCTATCCCTCCAGCATGTTTTGTTCATTGTGATGACAAGGTTTAGATCCCTAGAGTGTGTGGCTCTGAGGGATTGGAATTTCTTTAAGTATAGTATGTCCAACAACTCTGGGTTTGACATGCCTTGTATGTTAAGCAGAGACTGCCTCTGAGTAGAGGATATGTGACAAAGTATAGCAGGAGTTTTTTTAGATGGTTGGCATAGGGCATCTGCTTTAGGCCTGTGATTCTTTTAGTGAGGTATTTCTGTGGCCTTTCCAGTTGTTGCAGATGTCTTGAGAGGTACATGCCAAATGGGGCATTGTATTCTATAATGGGTCTAATGAGGGATGAGTACAGTGGGACAATGACCTCCTTTTTTCTGGATGAAAAGCCCTTAGTGATGAAGTGTGCCACATAGAAGGATTTTCTGACTGTTGTGGCGATGTGGTTATTGAAGGTGATACCACTGTCCACCTGTGTTCCTAAGCCTCTTATCACACTTTCGGTGTTTAGTGTACTGCCACCTATGTTGTAATTCATTGGTACATATTTTTTCCCAAAGGGGATAACAGTACATTTCTTTGCATTAAGCTTGAGCTCATGGCTCTGGCACCAAGCATCTGTTTCTGTAAGTCCCTTTTCCAGAATATCCACATCATTTGGGGATTCAGTAATGGCTCCCAGTTTGCAGTCATCTGCAAACTTTGTTAGCCAGAGTCCCTTAGTGTTGGCCTGTACTTCAGAGAAGTAGATGCCAAACAAGAGCAGTCCCAGGACTGAACCCTGAAGTACTCCACTTGTCACTTGTCTGGAGCTGGATTTGGAGTAGGCTACTTTTACAGTGTGGGTTCTGTCAGTAAGCCAGTTGGCAACCCATTGAGTGATGTAGGGATTAATGCCCAGCTTAGTAAGTTTATCTATGATTCCAGAGTGGGGGATGGTGTTGAAGGCCTTGGTGAAGTCTACATAGGTTGTGTGGACTGCCTTATCCTCATCCACAGCTCTGGAGACTGATTCAAAGAAGTCAATCAGGTTCAGGAGACAAGATCAGCCCTTCATAAACCCAAACAGAGTGGGGCCAGTATTTGAAGGTTGCCAATGTCTTTGTTTACAAGTTCCATGATAATACATACCATGGCCTTGCAGATCAGGCTTGTCAGACTGATGGGGAGGTAGTTCCCAGGATCCAAGTTGGATCCTCCCTTGTGGAGTTGGATAACTGTAGCTGTGCGCACTTCAGGTGAGGTGCCAGTTAATTTTGTAGTTCATGTAGTACACAGCCCAGGATGTCGTCTGGTCTCATGGATGCTGTATTCTTAGCTTTGGAGAGTGGCGTTTTTACCTGTGTGGCTGTTATTACCAGGATTTGGCAATCTTTTGGTACTGAGATGGACCCCTTAGGGGGTGAGGGGGGGTGATGTTGGCACTGAATCGATTTGCAAGGATATTGGCAATATCTGTAATCTGTATTGAGAGTAGGGAACAGATTGAGGAGACCCTGGAGAGGTGGAGATATGCTCTAGAGAAGAGATAATGAAGGTCAGCAGGACTAAGACAGAATATCTGCTTTTGAATGAGAGGGTGGATAGCGGAATGTTCATGATATGGGAGTAGAGTTAGCAAAGGATGATGAGTTTAAATGATTGTGATCAACATTTCAGAGTAATGACACCTGTGGAGGACAGGTGAAGAAGAGAGTACAGGCAGGATGGTGAGGGTGGAGAAGTGTGTGAGGAGTGATTTGTGACAGATGAGTACCAGTAAAAGTGAAAAGGAAGGTCTACAAGATGGTAGTGAGACCACCTATGTTACATGGGTTGGAGACAGTGGCACTGACAAAAAGGCAGGAGTCAGAGCTGGACGTGGCAGAGTTACAGATGCTAGGATTTGCACTGGGTGTGACAGGGTGTGATGAGGGTGGACAGGATTAGCGATGTGTATATGAGAGGGTCAGCCCATTTTGGATGGTTTTGAGACAAAGCCAGAGAGGTAAGATTACATTGGTTTGGACATGTACTGAGGAAGGATGCTGAGTATATTGGGAAAAGGATGGTAAGGATGAAGCTGCCAGGTAAGAGGACAAGAGGACGGCCTCAGATATGGTTTCCAGATGTGATGAGAGAGGACATGCAGGTGGTTAGTGTGACAGTGCAAGATGCAGGGGACATGCAGAAATGGCAACAGATGATCCACTGTGGCGACCGGAACAGCCAAAAGAAAAAGAAGGAGATGTAATGTCAGTCTTCACAGATTTGCTAATTATTTGTCAGACATAACACAACTCTGAGTAAATGACTACAAATATGAGGCACACATATGGTCAGTGTGCATAACACTGGACAGTTTAATGGTATGAGTTTAGTCTATCACATGCAGTTCAAGACACACATCTGTAACAGTACTTTACTATGCAAATACCATATATAGGTCTCTCACATTTCTGAGACAAACAAGTATATCATAGTTATATTCACAAGTAAGATATGGATATGTACGACATCAAAGTAGCTGGCCTAGCATTGTCACAGTCAGTATTGTTCAACACACACTTCAGCAGTAGTCATATGGGAGACATCCTTTTTTGGGGTGACTCAGGAGCCTGACCTGTAATCTATATCACTGCAGACAAACACAGATGCTATAGTCATAGGTTCTGTTCAGTAATATAGCAGTACAGCAAGTCTTGTTGAGACATATATGTTAAACTTCCTATTTCCCTTTCTTACATACCCTCTACTGCAGTCCATTACATGCTTACTTGTTTGACATACCTGCTTTTTTTTTCAAGTGTAGGTGGTTATATCCAGCTTTTTTTTCTTTTCATTCTCTCTCGCTCTCTCTCTCTCTCTCTCAAGGATGTAGGGTGTACATCTGTTTTGCATAGGCAGCAGCTTGCCTTTTGTAGGTAATGCTCATGAGCAGCTGATGACCTGTGCACCAACTGGTGTCTCCTACTTGCTTACTGCATGCAGAACAGCTGTGTTGTTATTCATATAGCCAA
>NC_056736.1:551524646-551584646 GCF_019279795.1 Protopterus annectens | reverse complement strand
TTTCTATCTGTCACCCTGGTTATTGCCAGCAGTGACCACTAGCCATGACAGTTTGACACTTGAGGGACATGTATCGGACAAAGTGATTGGTGTATGTACGTATCTTGCTGTCATTTGCAGGTATGGGGTTGGACAGTAGCAGTGTTGTACACAGTGTATTAGCAAAGCCTTCTTACAACTAATAGAAACATTTGCTTACCTGGCAGACCCGTGGAGTAAATATAAGTTGCACTAACTGACTGTTTCTACACATATTCACATATTCTTGTGGGACACTATGCATTCAGCTTACTACCATTGCCAAGATTCAAACCATGTCTATTTGTTCAGAAAGGTACACCACGGTTGTGTTTCATTATAATGAGCTACTGAGGAACTGCTGTCTCTTGCTTAATTGTTTTCTGCCTAATACTCTTTGGTTTGGACAATATGACCTTATAATTCTGACATTCATGCAGGACAGGTAGTTCTTGTAATGTGCATTTAATACTTTGACATATTACAATCTGGAAAGCAATGGTTAGTACAAGGCATTGCTGCAGGGGATACAATATACTACTTTACACCTTACTATTCATGGTTCAGATCTTAGTGCATGGAACATTTCATATAGCTGATAGCCAGTCTTCCAACTCCACAATCTTTGTCTGATGAGCCTCACTTAATTCATGCTGTCAGAACAATGTTTGCTGTACAGAACCTGTACACATTTATATTCCTAACACAACATACCAAAGTAAACACAACAGACTTGATTTTGTAGTGTTATAGAAGGGTACTGATACTTTTATTGATAGATATCCTTTACGTCAGTATTAGTCTGCTAGCATCATTTATTCCTTACACACAGTACACACTCACCTACTGGCAGTTGGCAATCTATTTCTTTCAATGGATTTCCCATTATACGGCAAGCTGATTTGTACTCACCAGCCTCCTAGTGCAGCCTTAGCAACCCGTTGGCATGGTCACCCATGTTCATAGCTTGCTCAGCTGCAGTTCTATGGGAGATAAAACATTATGCATACCTGCTGATCACATACTCAGGCTGAATTTGATAAGCACTAATTGATACTGATACAGACACAAGTGTGGGGCATTCTGTGCCTGTATGTCTTGGATCCACTGGTCTAAGAGCTCCCTCTCCCTGTTCTTGAGGTCAGAATAATGGTGGCCGATGTGCTCACCAGCTCGAGGGTTCCCAGTGGCACTGGTGAGATCACATGCAAGATGGTCCCAGGCCTCTGCTTTGCATTGGGAGCCCTAGTACTGGCCCTGCAGCAGTCTCTCTTCATGGTCTTTGATTAGGAGTCCAACCATGACCCTGGACTCCTGAATGCCCCAACTCTATGTCCAAAAGTGCATACTCTCTCCAACACCACTCATAGTGCCTGCAGTGATCAGCTACAACTGTTTATGGCTGTATTCCCACCTGCATGGTTTAAATAAGGCAAAATTCCCACACTTTGCCATCAGTGGACTATTTTAAAAAGCTTATGCTCTGTTAAGCAGTGCGCAAACTCGTTAAGCAAGTTTTAACACTGCGTAAAAAGGAAATTGTTAAGCGTTGGTTACACCTGCTAAGCAGAGCAGAGCATTGCTAACCATTGCTCCCTTTAAATTTTTTGTAATATATGAGAATAATGACTTCATCTATTAAGTACTATTACCGTATTTGTGTTTCTTCCTACTTTAGTACTAGGGGCATTGACTACAACTCTGAACTGAGATATATGACAATAAGCATCCTTTTCTGTGCATTTAAAGTGCTTTTTTATTGTATCTGCTTTATTTTCTGAAAAAAAAAAAAAATATATATATATATATATATATATATATATATATATATATATTTGTTTCCCACCTTTCTAAGCTAGTATAGTCCAGTTTTCAGGTTAGTGCTGAATTCAGGGCTATGTTACAAGTCTCTGTGTTTGCCCATACCTTACTTGGATAGAAGGAAGTTTGTTCATGTGTGAGAGTGGGGAGCTTTGAGCAGCCTATCTGTCCCTGGGGGAGTGGTTTCAGCCCAGAAATTAGTAGTTTATTGGCCATTTGGGATAATTTCTATCTCTTTCATTTCCCTGCTATAAAAAATGCATTTGCCCGGTTTTGCATGCCAGGCAGCGTTGGTTAGCTAGGGTAAAACCATTCCCGGCTCCGCAAAGTCTCCTCTTCAAATTTTCCCTTGGAACTAGACAAACTTTCAACTTAAGCACTCAAGCCATTCATGTCTCAGCCTGGCACTTGCTCAGAACTCATAGCAAGCACTTATAAACCCTAGCACTAGACCCCCCCCCCCTATACTGTACAGAAGGACAAGGCTCTCTATTTGATTTTACCAGCCATTCAGTAAAACAGTTCACTGTACCTATCCAGACATGTCCAAAGGGCAGTTTCAGGTGTACTCTCCAGTCCAACTGGTGAATCTGGGCATTTTGAGCAAATGTTACAACTGCCTCATGTACACAGACAACCCTCTCCTCCTACCACCAAACACTAATAGATGCAATTATACAGTCAAACTGGAGGCTAAGTTCTCTCAACCCAAGACTGGATCAGACAGTCAAGAAGAGAAGGGAAATACTGGCATCACACCACCAATTTCACATAGACCCATTAAACCAGTACCGGCAAAAAACACACATAAATACACAAAAACATACTCGGAGGCTCTAAATAAAAATCTGCAAAAGCAACAGAGACCTCCAAAGCAGACATCCAAGCAACCTCCACCCCCCCCCCAACACAAACCATGAAACACATACTTCACAAAATCAGTGTGTCACAGAATTACAGCCCTTAAGGCAAAATAACATACCCAACATACTAGTAATAGGTGAATCCATAGTCAGGCACACTGATGTCCCACTCACTAGGCTGAATAAGGTGAAGGTTACTTTTAGCTGCTTGTCGGGTGCTGGGATTCGCCACATAACACAAGCACTCAGGTCACTCCAGAACAAGTATAAATATGACTCTGTCATTGTCCATGCTGGCGTGAATGACCTGAGCTGTACCTCCCTGGACTACATTAAAAGAGACATGGAAGAGCTCTCTGATCATGTAGCCCAGGAAGCTATGTCCCTGACCCTGATTAGAATCCTGCCCTAACCAAGAATGATACCACAGTATAAAGAAAAAATTATCAATTTCAACAGTTGGCTAAGTTTCTGGTGTCATTCAAAAGGGATCCAGTGTCTGTCTGCCTGGGATGACATGCTCAACAAACCACGCTCCTTCACTAGAGACTGCTTGCACCTGCCACCTTTAGGCTTTCAAATATTGTCCAAGGCTGTTGCCACCCCCATAGTGCCTTTTTAGGCAAGGCTCAAAAGACAAACCCACCACCCTAAATAGCACAAGTAACAAAAATCTGAGGGTAATGCTTCTCAATGCCAGAAGTCTAAACCTCAAAATGCACGCACTCCAGGCACTCCTCAATATGGAGAAAATCTATATATGTGCCATAATAAAAACCTAGTTTAAGGCTCCAGAGAGCATCCCGGCACTACCAGACTACAACTCATACTATATATTTTGGCCACATAACCCGGACCAAAATATAAAAGGTGGGGGAGTATCCATATTCATGAAGGATACCCACACCTCCAGGTTAGTGGCACAGCACAATGCTTCAGAGATCATCCACGTGCAACTAACAATGGGCAAAACTGCAATTCAAATTGTAGCTTGTTACAGATCACCCACCATGTCCCAGGACCCCAATTCCATGTTTCTGGAGACACTGGGAAACATAAAAGTCCTAACAAACACCCTAATATTGGGTGATTTCAACTACCCAAACATTAACTGGGAGAGCTAGTCAAGTACTAACTCCCTTGCCCAACATTTCCTAGAATTTATAAACTCAAACACCCTGGATCAACTGGACAACACTCCCACCAGCAGTGACAACATATTGGACCTGATCATCACCGACATGGGTGACCGGTGTTCCGCACTGGAAGTCAACCACTCACTGGTATGATTTGACCACAAACAAATTACTTTGGATATCCACATTCTGCCCCCACCACCAGACAAGGAAACCACTGTGAAAAACTTTTCAAAAGCAAACTTCACATTACTTAAGACTGAGGTGGAAAGTTTCAAACCCCTGAGCTAAAGGATAACTCTGTCCAAGCTGCAAAATCCTTTACTAATGCATTCTACGAGCACCTACATGAATGCATGGATCGGGCTATCCCAAGCAAAACCAAGACTCACTCTTCCAAGAAAAGGAAATCAGTCTGGTGGACTCCTGCCATAAACAAGCTATACAATAGAAAGAGGAAACTAGTACAGAAAAGAGTAAAATCCCAAGAAGGGAAGACATCGCTGATCAGTATCAGCAAGAAACTGCAATCCCTCATAAAATCATCCAAGGCAAGCTTCGAAAGAAAAATTGCCAAGGACTCCAAAGATAACCACAAGGCATTCTTTAGTTATGTCAAGAATCTAAATGGCAATGCTCAGATCTGCTTGGAGTTAGTGCAGATTGACACAAAATACACTGAACCAACCGATATTGCCAACATTCTGGCAGACAGGTTCATTGCAAACTTCACCCCTCTCTCACCCCCAAAAGGGCCTATAACCATACCAGAAGAATGTAGAACACCTGAAATCACAGACACTCAGGTTAAAACAGCCCTCTCCAAAGCCAAAAACACAGCATCAATGGGACCGGACGTTGTCCCAGGCTGCGTCATACACAAGCTCAAACACAAACTAACCCCTCACCTAAACACGCTGTTCAAACTCAGCCTTTCCACAGGCTACATACCTATAGAGTGGCACACAGCAATGGTTATTCCACTCCACAAAGGTGGAGCCACAACATACCCCTGGAACTATCACCCTATAAGCCTGACTAGCTTGGTCTGTAAGGCTATGGAGAGCATCATCATGGAACTCATTAACAGAGACATTGGGAACCTCCAAACACTGGACCCTACCCACCTGGTGGACTTCTTTGAGACAGTTACCAAGGCTATAGATGAGGGAAAGGTGGTACACACAGCCTACCTAGACCTCGCAAAGGCCTTCTACACCATTCTCCATTCTGGTATTATAGACAAGCTCATCAGCCTGAACATAAACCCCTATGTCACAAGATGGGTTGCCATTTGGCTCATGGACAGATCCTACATGATGAGAGCTGCGGGAGCTAGGTCTGACTCTAAATCGGTTACAAGTGGTGTTCCCTAGGGCTCAGTCTTAGGACCCCTCATGTTCGGCATATACTTCTCAGAGGTACAGGCAAGCACAGGAGGACTATGGCTGACCAAGTTCACAGATGATTGCAAACTAAGGGCTAGAAACTGACTCTCTGGCTGACACAGACATCTGCCAAAAGGGTCTCAATGAGATGGATACCTGGTGTCAAAATCATGGCTTCAAGCTAAATGCCAAAAAGTGCATAGTCATCCCCTTTGGAAAAAACAAAGTACCCATAAACTACCACATAGGTGGCAGTCCCCTAAATACGGAAAACATAATAAGGGATCTGGGGACCCAAGTAGATAGTAATCTCTCCTTTGATAATCACATTGTCAAAGTGGTTAAAAAATCCTTCTGTGTGGCCCACCTAATCACAAAAGGGTTTGCATCCAGATCAAAAGAGGTCATTGTGCCCCTCTACTCATCACTCATCAGACTCATCATAGAGTACAATGCCCCATTTGGGATGTACCTTACAAGACACCTGCAGCAGCTGGAAAGACCACAGAAGGACCTCACCAAGAGGATCACTGGCCTCAAACAGATGCCCTATGCAGCTCGACTGAAGAAACTCCAGCTGTACTCGGTTGCGTACCACCTACTCAGAGGTGATCTCTGCCTGAAATACAAGGCCATGTCCAACCCAGAACTGCTGGACATGCTCCACTAAAGAAAACCTTATCCCCTCAAGCCACAGGTTCTAGGAATCTAAGCCTCACCACAACAATAAATAGGATGTGCTGGAGGGATAGATTCCTGTCCCAGAGACTTTCCATGCTTTGAAACAAGATTCCAATCTACATTAGGCAAAGCTCCATGTGAACACTCTTCAAGAGAAACTTTGATGAGTGGATGGGAAACAGAAAGTTTACCCCAGGGATCACTTCAGTGGCTCTGCTGGACAGAGGCATAGGGAACTAATCTAAGGGGGTGGCTAAAGCCAACACATTCTGGCTAGGTTTATAAATGCCTTTGTGTAGATAGCCTAGTACCTACCTATGAACCTATGAACCTAAGTATTATATCATTTACTTTACATGACATCCCTCTATGTGCTTTCCTTACATTGGCAAGGGGTATGGCTATAATGTTTGGGACAGTTGTGTATACATAGATGGTTTCACATGTTATATGCACTCACACGTTTTACATCACCTACACTACCCTGGTTGACAAAAAACAATTACTCAATAATTTAAGTTTTAAAAAATAATTTTAATACTGGTTTCCCATTTAAAATTATCTTGTTTCTGTTGGTATTCAAACCATGAATTCATGCATGTAAAGCCAGGACTCTAACCACTACACTATCTCAGTTTAACAATTTCAGTTGTATATTTGTATTTATCCCTATGAGATGTTTAAGCAATGCTAAGCAGAGGGCCTTAATGGGCACACCCGCTTAGCTATGCTTAAACATTTCTTAGGATATAAAAAAATATTTATTGCATTATTGTTATATTATTATGTTATATGCATAAGTATTGTAGTTTTTTGACAAGTCATCGAGGACTGCAGTCAGGCAGTTTTTGTGGCTTGAATAAATATTAAATAAAAAATAAATACATAACTAAAAAAAAAAATAAAATGAAGATTTCCAATGTATGCCTATCAAAAATGTGAGCCAGCACTCTGGACCCTCACACGAGATATGGGTGCATTTGCGACGTAAGCCTGGCCATATTTGTGAGCCAGCTGTTGGACATTCAGTGGAGATATGGGTGCATTTGCGAGGTATGGCTGGCCATTTATGTGAGCCAGCACTCCGGACATTCAGCAGTGATCTGTGTTTGGGCCTTAAATGCCGTATGGCACTTTGACAATGCGGGGGGGGGGCTGACAGAACCTGTCACTCACCCCCTGCATTTTATTTTACTCTTCTAAGAAGGTTTTCAGTGTCTGTGGACACTGGGAGGGCTTTTTCTTCCCTTTCAGTGTCTGTAGACACTGAAAACCATTGAGAAAATGCCATAGAGCACTTCCTGAGTGTGGGGCGTTGATGTGTGTTAACTGTGTGAGCACTGCTGGGACACGCCCCCTGCACTCATTCATGTTCATGTCCATGTAGCATTACCAGTGGCGTGCCTTCATGAATATGCAAGGCATGCTGCTGGGCTATACAGACATGAAACCACTCTATGCATAAATAGCACTATTCCTACACAGAGTTTCTTGAATGCAGGGAATGGGGTATAATGCCCCATTTGGCATGTACCTCACTAGGCACCTGCAACAGCTGGACAGACCACAGAAGTACCTCATGAAGAGGATCCTAGGTGTTACACACATGTCCTACATGGACTGACTCAAAGAACTCCAGCTATTCTATGTCTCATATCACCTACTTAGAGGTGATATCTGCTTGACTTACAAAGCCATGTGTGACAAAGCTCTGTTAGAAATGCTACATCTAAAGAAAGTCCAATCCCTACACACCAAGTGCTCCAGAGACCTCAGCCTCATCAATCACAATCAACAGAACATGCTAGAGGGACAGCTTTACAACCCAGAGACTGTCCATGGTCCTGAATAGACTTCTCATACATGTCAAACAGAGCAGCTCACTGGCTAACTTCAAGAGAAATCTTGATGAGTGGATTTGAAATAGAAACTTTACCCCTGGAATCAGTCTAGTGGCTCTACTTGATAGAGGTACTGGGAACTAAGGTCAGGTGGCACTATGCCAGGGTAATCCTATGGGCTAGGCTTATAAAGGCCCCAGGGCCATTAGCCTAGCACACATCTATGAACCTATGAAAAGAGGAAAGAAGTTGGAATATTTCTCAGAGTAAAATAAATAAATAAAAATTACTAAAGAAATACTACATTAAGCATGTGGCTTTGCAGCAGTGTTGCATGTGTTTCCTGTACATGTTGGGGAGTGTGATAGTTGCACACAACAAGGAAGGCAAAGCACTGAAAATGGACCTGACGTAGATGCCTGACTGACATGACAGAGAGGTTTTATTGTAAATGAGCTCCAAGAGTCGTATGCAGCTACTTGTAATATGTGTCAACCACCACCATTTATCAATTAGCAGGATGGTGAGGGCAGAGTGATGTTAAGTGGTGAGTATGTGGTTTCAATGCCAGTATTGCACAGTGGCAACTATTAATATGAGCAGTGGATATAATGAGAGGTAGCAGATGTGATTGCAATGATTACACAACATCTTCTATCCCCTTTGCATTCTTCTAAGCACAGTACCTTACTAATGATGCCTTTGCAGATCCAAGATATATGCAATGCTTGCAACTCAATTCCTAATGGGAAGTAGAGGCAATGTTGCATATGTTGTTGCTGTAGACATAGCCATGCAATGTACTGCAAACACACAGGCATATCAAGCACTGTGCATGGTGTTTTCTGTTGTATATAAACTTACATATGATTTCTGGAAAATTTCTATGCAACTGGTTTTGGCTTTCTGCTCTGCTGATATTTCCTATATTTAATTTTCATACTGCATTTATTTTTCTTGCCACTAAAACTTTTTATTAGATTTTACTTAAACATAAACAATCAAAAACTAAAAATAAAAAAATCACATGATTATGAAAACTATGAATTAAAAAATATCCTTGATAAAAATATGTAAGTACAATAATCTTATGCATGTCCCCATTTGGCATGCTATTGTTACCAAAGTTTGGTGATAATATGTTATATTGAATGCATCAGCACTAAGGCTTCTATATGGTTTAATGAAATTCTTGAATGTAACTTCAGATTATAAGTAAAAGCTTAAATTAGTCCAACAGCTTCTAAGAAATAGGCCTTTTTTTTCCATTCCGTAATTGTCTTATGACAATTACCCTGTAGCAAATCGTACAGAGGATGGATAAGTTGTCCTTTTTGTGCAAAGCAAGATCTGTGTCATTCATAATTTCTTAAATAAAATCAGTATCAGCCATAGCAAGTCTACTAGGAGGAGGAGCAATTTGTGGAATTGGGGAGTTAAAAATTACACAAGATTTTGTAATAACCAAATTATCAGACAAAATGTCTTGCTACAAAATTTACGCCATTGTCCAATATTCACTTATTTGTATAAAGCTGTATAAAATTTGCTTAATTTTGATTTTAAACTTCATTGTTCTTCTCCAACATCTACATCTTAGACATACTCCATTATGTCAAAAATATGTTTGTAGAAATTTAATGGACGGAATAGCATGCATTTTTTCAAATGTTTGAACAGCAAAGACAAATACCTAGAAACTGTTTATTATCTAGAATTTACAGAGGTGCATTTTGGAATTATTGTCTTAGATCTCTAATACTCTAAACCAGAGAGACCATAATGTCAAAGATGAAGAGCATAAAACTTATCATTTTATGACTGTGAACACTTATGCATTAATTGAGCCAAACTCATGAATATAACTTCAGTGAATAAGCAGATCCCCCCACATGCACCCACCTTATTCCACTGAACAACCAATGATTTATCAGATTATGACTGAAGTCTAAGTAACAACATAACTGTAAATAATTAAAACACATTAAGCAGATTCCCAGTATGTAGTAGCAGTAAATTTACATATGGGGATTAATTTTTCATGAAGTGTTTGCATGGATCAAGAATGGCTCATTGTACTGAATAGAAAAAAATGAATGACTAATTGTTTTTTTTATTTTATATTTCTTGTTTTTGATAGCTTAGCTAAGCTTTAGATACTTTATATAGAAATCCATGCAAGATATTGCTCCCGTGAGCATCTGACTTAAGTTAAAAAAAATGAAATCACCTTCCTGTGCTTGCTCTACTATTTATCAAAACAGCTTGGCATCACAACACTTCTAGCTTTTTGCAGAAGGCAAGAATGATGATCAGAAAGCATCTCACCAGGCTGATGTATTAAGAAGCTCAAGGACAATCAGTAGATGCTTTGGAGAGGCTGAATTGGTGGTCATCTAATTCTTATTTAAGGTATATTCACCAGTTTCAGTAGACATTAATCTCACCCAATTGTATTTACCTTTCCAATTCTTATTTAAGGTATATTCACCAGTTTCAGTAGACATTAATCTCACCTTTTTGTATTTACCTTTCTAATTCTTATTTAAGGTATATTCCAGTTTCAGTAGACATCAATCTCACCCAATTGCATTTGCCTTTCTAATTATTGTTTAAGGTATATTCACCAGTTTCAGTAGACATTAATCTCACCCAATTGTATTTGCCTTTCTAATTCTTATTTAAGGTATATTCACCAGTTTCAGTAGACATTAATCTCACCCAATTGTATTTGCCTTTTAGAAAAAAAAAATACTATTAGCATATTGGAGCATTCTTTCACCTCATTAGTCTATGACAGAAAGAGAATCCATAACAACAGTAGGAGCCTTGGACTAGATCATTCCATTTATGAGATATTTTTGAGTAGTTTCAGGCCTAAAATTGTGTCATCTACTACCTTATCTTTCTCCTTCATTGCAACAAATAGGACATTGCCTTACGTTAACTTTGTATGAAAGTAATGATCTGGGGATTTTTATCCCCAGTAGTCTGACAGCAGTTAGCAAATAAGATACATTTGTATATATATATATATATATATATATATATATATATAAATATATATATATATATATATGTGTGTGTGTGTGTGTGTGTGTGTGTGTGTGCATCAGATATTTATGTATTTATGCATTTATGCATTCCCTTGATCACAATAAAAGCAGTCACATTCATACATGTAGCTGTAAATGATGGTCACACCTGTGTGTGTTATGCATATGTGCTGGACTGTGTGTGTGTAGATGCTTGCTCTTAGCTGGCACTGTTTTCCTAGAATGTCTCTGAGTTTGCCTCATGTTTTAGTCTGTATCTGATAAAAGTTTTATTTTTTCATGGTGACTGAATGATGACTGCTCACTAGATAATGAAATACATTTGAATTTCAGACTTAATAGCCTTTTGAAAAAATCTGGTGATGTAAATATCGTTATTCTAGCAACTTTCTAAGTACATAAGGGCATCAGCTATTGTTTTAGCTTTCTCCTCGATTCTTGAGCTAAGAGGTTGACATCTATGTATGTGGAGAAGTGAAGTGGGTCACCTACTGCATTATGACAGTAGTTAGCTAAGAAGATGCATTCCTGTGTATCTTTAATTCATGTATTTATATATTCATTTGATCTCAGTTAAATTTCAGTGGTGCATAGTTAGTCATATAAGTGATTGTAATTGATGGTCACAGATGTGTGTGTGTGTGTGTGTGTGTGTGTGTGTGTGTGTGTGTGTGTGTGTGTGTGTGTGTGTGTGTGTGTGTGTGTGTGTGTGTGTGTGTGTGTGTGTGTGTGTGTGTGTGTGTGTGTGTGTGTGTGTGTGTGAGTGTGTGTGTGTGTGTATTATATATGCAGGGATGTGTGATAACACACATGCCCTCAAATGGTCTTGATTCCATAAAAATGTCATTTGCCTCTGATTTTGCTTTTGGTCCTTGCAATGTTTCTGTTGTTTTTTTTTTCTGGTAAATAGGTTCATAGGTTCATAGGTTCATACTAGGCTATCTGCCCTAGGGCATCCACAAGCCTAGCCAGAGTGTGTGTGGCTTTCACCACCCCTTAGGATGAGAATACTATACCCATTAGTTTGCTGTGCCTCTGTCCAGCAGTGGCACAGAGATGATTCCCGGGGTAAACCTATGATCTCCCATCCACTCGTCAAGATTTCTCTTGAGCAGAGTCAGTGAGGGGCTCTGCCTCACATGGACTGGGATTCTGTTCCAGAGTGTAGGGAGTCTCTGGGTGATGAATCTGTCCCTCCAGCATGTCCTATTTATATCCGTGTTGAGGTTTAAGTCTCTTGCTCTCGTGGCTCTGGTGGATTTGGATTTTTTGAGGTGGAGCATGTCCATTAATTCCAGGTTGGACATGGCCTTGTATGTCAGGCACAGATCACCTCTGAGCAGACGGTATGCGACTGAATAGAGCTGGAGTTTCTTCAGTCGGGCAGCGTATGACATATGTTTGAGCCCCTTTATCCTTTTGGTGAGGAACTTTTGGGGTCTTTCCAACTGCTGCAGGTGTCGGGTAAGGTACATTCCGAATAGGGCATTGTACTCAATCATTGGTCAGATAAGTGAAGAGTACAGGGGTATAATGACCTCTCCTGATCTGGATGTGAATCCCTTCATGATCAGGTGGGCAATGTAGAAGGTCTTCCTAACCACTTTGGCAATGTGAGTGTCAAAAGAGAGGTTACTGTCAACTTGGGTCCCCAGGACCCTGATAACTTCTTCCGTGTTTAATGGATTACCGCCTATGTGGTAATTAGGGGTTACCTTGTTTTTCCCAAAGGGTATGACTATACATTTTTTGGCATTTAGCTTAAGGCTATGGCTCTGGCACCAGTTATCCATTTCTATGAGACCTCTCTGGAGGATGTCTGTGTCTGATGGAGTGTCAATTATGGTGCCCAGTTTGCAGTCAACAGCAAATCTTGTCAGCCACAATCCCCCTATGTTTGCCTGCACTTCAGAAAAATAAATGCCGAACAAGAGGGGGCCCAGGACTGAGCCCTGTGGGACACCGCTCGTGACGGCTTAGAGTCTGACATGGCACCAGCAACTCTAACCCTGTGGGTTCTGTCCTTGAGCCAGTTTGCAACCCATCTTGTGACATATGGGTTTACATCTAAGCTGGTGAGCTTTTCTATGATGCCCGAGTGGGGTATTGTGTCGAACGCTTTTGCTAGGTCAAGGTAGGCTGTGTGAACTGCCTTACCCTCATCAATGGCCTTAGTGACTGTTTCGAAAAAGTCGACCAAGTTCAAGAGGCAGGATCTGCCCTTGACAAAGCCAAATTGGGTAGGATCCAGTGTCTGTAGGTCACCAATGTCTTTATTTATGAGTTCCATTATGATCCTCTCCATAGCTTTGCAGACAAGGCTTGTCAAGCTTATGGGGCGGTAATTTCCAGGGTCCGTAGAAGCACCGCCTTTGTGGAGTGGGACCACAGTTGCCGTACACCATTCTTTGGGTACGTATCCTGTAGTAAGGCTAAGATTTAACAGCAGCCTTATGTGTGGGTTTAGTTCCTCATTGAGTTCATGTAGCACACAGCCGGGGACACCGTCCGGTCCCATTGATGCTGTGTTTTTTGCTTTAGAGAGAGCAGCTCTCACCTGGGCATCTGAGATGTTTGGGAGGCTAGACTCTGGTGGGATAGATATTTCTCCTTTTGGGGGGGAGGGAGGGGAGAAATTAGCACTGAACCTGTCTGCCAGTATGTTGGCAATGTCTGTGGGTTCAGTGATTTTTGTATCATTTTGGACTACTTCTGAGCATATCTGGGAGTTTCCTCCCAGGTTTCTAACATAGCTAAAGAAGGCGTTATGATTGTCTTTTGTGTCTTTAGCGATTTTTCTCTCAAAGTTGGCCTTGGATGATTTTATGAGTGATCGTAGTTTTTTGCTAGTATTGATCACAGATGCCTTCCCTTTTAGGGATTTTGCTCTGTCATGTAGTAGCTTTCTCCTCTTGTTGTAGAGTTTGTTTATGGCTGGGGTCCACCAGACCGGGCGCCTGCCTTTGGTGGAAAGGGTCTTGATTTTATTAGGGATTGCTTGATCCATACATTCCTGGAGGTGCTCATAGAAGGCATTTGTAAGGGTTTCAGCAGCGTGGGTTGTGGTTTCCACTGGCTCGGGGGCCTTGAAGGATACCACTCCAGTCTTAAGAAGTGTGAAGTTTGCTTTTGAGAAGATCTTCACTGTGGTCTTTTTTGCTGGGGTTGGGGGCGGGATGTGGATCTCCAGTGAGATTAATTTATGGTCTGATCTCACCAATGATTGATATACTTCCGGTGTGGAGCATTTTGTCCCCATGTTTGTGATGATCAGGTCTAGTATATTTTCTCCTCTTGTGGGAATGGTGACTATTTGTTCCATAGCATTTGAGTTTATGAACTCCAGGAACCTTTGGGCTAGGGTGTTGGGGCTTGAGTAATGTTCCCAGTCTATGTTTGGGTAGTTGAAGTCACCCAATATGATGGTGTTTGGAGAGACATTCATACTCTCCAGTGTCTTCAGGAAGGCTGTGTGGGTTTCCTGAGTTTGAGAGGGTGGTCTGTAGCATGCTACAAACTGTAGGGCAGTTTTACCTATGGTTAATTGCACCTGGATGGTCTCCGATGCTTCGTGCATTGCCACTAACCTGGAGGTGTGGGTATCCTTTATGAATATGGATATTCCCCCTCCTTTTGTGGTTCGGTCCGGATTTTGGGGCCGGAACGCATGATATGAGGTATAACGTGACAGTGCCGGGGTGCTCTCAGGAGCCTTGAACCAGGTTTCAGTCACAGCACAGACATCGATGTTCTCCATACTGAGGAGGGCTTCGAGGGCGTGCATCTTGAGGTTTAGACTTCTGGCATTGAGCAGTATTACCCTTAGTTTTTTTCCATTTTTGTTTTCTAGGGCGGTAGGTTTATCATTTGAGCCTTGCCTAAAAAAGGCACTATGGGGGTGGCAAGAGCCTTTGCCAATATTCGGAAGCCCAGGGGTGACAGGTGCAAGCCATCCCTTGCGAAGCAGCGTGGCTTGTCAAGCATGTCATCCCAGGCAGATAGACATTGGATCCCCTTAGAATGACACCAGTAATTAAGCCAATTATTAACCTGATCATTTTGTCTCTGTATTGTGGCATCATTCTTGGTGAGGGTAGGATACTGCTCAGGGTCAGGGTCATACCGGCCTGGGCTACATAATCTGAGAGCTCCTCTATGTCTCTTTTATGTAGTCCTGGGAGGTACGTCTCAGGTCGTTCACACCGGCATGGACAATGACTGAGTCATACTTGTACTTGCTGTGGAGTGACCTGAGTGCTTGTGTTATGTGGCGGATTCTAGCGCCTGACAGGCAGATTACTGTGATCTTTTCCTTGTTCAGTCTGGTGAGTGGGACGTCAGTGTGTCTGACTATGGAGTCACCTATAACAAGTGTGTCTGGCATTGTGTTTGGCCTTAAGGGCTGTGACTGTTTAGCACACTGACTTTGAGAGCTATGTGTTGCATGTCTTATGTCTTGAGGTGGCAGTTGCTTGGGTGTCTGCTTTGGAGGCCTCTGTAGTTTTGGTAGATTTTTGATCAGTGCCTCCGAGTATGTCTTTGTGTGTTTATGTGTTTGTTTTGCAGTTGTGATAGTTCTATGTGAAACTGGGTTTGTGGTGTGCGTGGATTCCTTCTCCTCCTGTCTGGTCTTGCCAGTCCTGAGTTGAGAGAGCTCAGCCTGCAGTTTGGCTATATAGTTGCATCTCTCACATGTATTTGTGTTTTGTGGGAGAAGGAGTGGGTTGTCTGTGTACATGAGGCAATTGTAACATTGCCTCAAGATGCCAAGATTCACCAGCTGAACAGGAGAGGACGCTAGCAACTGACCCTTCGACATGCTTGAAAAAATGAAAAAGTTTGCTGTGTAACTGAGTCAGAAGGGACGTATAGGGAAATGGGTACTCAAGGGGATTCTAGGCTAATGTAGTACTTTGTTTAGTATATAAGTACTTTACCTATATAAAAATGCTTTAGGAGCAAGTGCTGAGCTTTTGAGATAGAGAATAGACTGTTTAGATTGCAAGTAGAGAAGTTCTAAGGGAAAAATTGAAGAGCAGACTTTACGGAGCCAGAAATAGTTTAAACTTGTTTAACTGGCGCTGCCCGATGGTGCTCTATGGGCAACTCCACGCTAAATCACGCAAAAGCGCGCTAAAGCGGGCTTTATAGCAGGGGGTTGAAAAGAGCTAGGAATTGACCCAAAATGGCCAATAGACTACAATTTTCTGGCTGGAACCACTGCTCTAGGGACAAATAGGCTGCTCAGTGCTCCCCACTCCCACTGGTGAACAAAGAAGCTTCCCTTTATCCAAATAAGGATACGGAATAGCACAGGAACCAAGCCAAAGCCCAGAGATCAGCAAACTCTGAAGACTGGACTATTCTAGTTCAGTAAGGTGGGAAAACAAGATATTTTTTTGCAGAAAACAGAGGAAAAACATATAGTAAATGCTATAAATGCTTTTAAACGGCTAGCGCACTTGAGTGTGTTAGCCTACAGGTAAAATTAAGCAACAAATAACTTTTTTAAAGGTGCAAAACAGTTAATCAACACAAAAACAGTTTAAATAGAATGCAGAGCTGTATAAATAGGCGGAAATGCAGTCGCTAAGCAGTAAATAATCAAAAAGCCAGAAAAAAATACTTAAATCAGGAAAAAGTCACTCTCTTGCTCTCTGCTGCTTGTAGGACTCTGCAGGACACCACGAGGAGTGGTGCTGAGTTGAATACAAGCGAAAAAGCGCGCTAAAGTGGGCTTAATTACAGGGGGCTGAAAAGAGCTAGGAATTGACCCAAAATGGCCAATAGACTACAAGTTTCTGGCTGGAACCACTCCTCTAGGGACAAATAGGCTGCTCAGTGCTCCCCACTCCCACTGGTGAACAAAGACGCTTCCTTTTATCCAAATAAGGATATGGAATAGCACAGGAACCAAGACAAAGCCCAGAGATCAGCAAACTCTGAAGACTGGACTATTCTAGTTCAGTAAGGCGGGAAAACAAGATTTTTTTTTAAATATATAAATGTAATATATATTAATATATTAAATATATATTGTAAATATATATTTATATAAATGTACACAGACTACAATTATTAAGCTACATACAAAAAAAGCATACTGATAAACCTGTTATTCTAGTAATACTTTCTTAGAGTATATAAAATAAGATCAATATCTTTTCCTTATTTGGGTCCTTTCCCCCCCTATTATTTTTTAGCTTTCTCCTTGAATCTTGAAATAAAAGATTGAGAGATATGTGGAGGGAAGTTATGAAGAGCTGCTCATGGCTTTCTAACAAGTGTAGGCTCTGAAATACATTCCTGTGTAGAAGCTATTTATGCATTTGCTCACTCATGCAACTGCAATCAAAACTTCTGTGGTGTACAATCACATGCATACAAGTAGATGGAATTGATGGTCACATTTGTGTGAGCCTGTGTGGTGTACATGTGTGTGTGTATTTGTGTGTGTGCATGCATGTGTGTGTGTGTGTGTGTGTGTGTGTGTGTGTGTGTGTGTGTGTGTGTGTGTGTGTGTGTGTGTGTGTGCGTGTGTGTGTGTGTGTGTGTGTGTGTGTGTGTGTGTGTGTGTGTGTGTGTGTGTGTGTGTGTGTGTGTATGTGTGTGCATTCAATTATTGTGGGATATTGCTATTATCAATCTGATATCTAACATGTATGTGGTATTTAATCTGGCTTTAATTGCTGGATACAGGTACTGTTGTTTGGGCTGTGGCCATCTGGGCAGGATGTATGTAAATGCAGCCGGTCATTGGCACAGTGGTACAGTGAGTAACACTGCTTTCTCATCACACTTGGGTTTGGCTGAGATTTTAGATGTGGTTCCTGTCCCTGTCTATGAGTATCTTTAATGTAGATGCTCTAGTTTCTTCCCCCAGACCATTGGGTGTCTAATGTATGGTTATAGCCAATCTAACATCAGAGGGGTAAACAGTAGGTAACTGTGATTTTTGGAGGGATAAGGAGGTGTGCACAATTTTACAGATAATATTTATATAGACTTACAAGCATTTAACATCTCAGTTTATTGTGAAATACAATTTCATTAACTTTGAACATTAAGCTATAGGCAGAACTTATTTTTTCCATTAAAGAAAAATAAATGAGACTGAATTAATTCTTCATTTATGTTTTTTTGTTCAGGCCTTCGTTATGTGAGAAGGCTTTAAAACAAGTTCACAAGATGCCCATCACAAAATCTAGAATCCTATGAATTCTGTGTGCCTCTATGTCTTCCACATTTATTCCACTGGAGTCTTAGTCAGATTGGTTGTATTAAAAGGATGGAGGAAAATGCTCAAAATTATTACAAACTATAAAAAAAAGAAAAGGGATGAGGGCCAGGATGGGGTGTTGGGACAGGGAAGGGCACTCTGGGGTGGAAGGTAGACCAAGGTACAATGGAGGGGGTGCAGGGAGTCCTTTTTCTAGTATGTCATCTTTACCTATAGCTGGCCTTGTTGATCGCAATCAGTTAGCTGAGATACAGTAGATATAAAAAGTGTACACACACCTGCTAAAATGAAGGTTTTTGTGATATAAAAAAATGAGACCACAATAAATCATTTCAAAACTTTTCCCACTTGTAATGTAATCTGTAACCTGTGCAATTCAATTGAAAAACAAACAAATCTGTTAGGGGAAAAAAACTTGCTTTGAAATTACTAGCCTCCACTGGTAAGTAGTATATTGTAATCAAGTGTCCATCTCCTGTATCCACTTCACAAGAATTATTGCTATATGTAATGCAATAAATGCATCCACAAATATTCTATTTATTAGGTAGATCTCATATGATTCATACAAAAAAAGATTAATTATTAGTGCACATAATATAGGAGTATGTCTAGCAACTCAAATTCCATCTACTGACAATGCCTAAGGTGCCCACATTATCTTAGGGTTAAAGATACATCATCAGCATTTCTGTGATACGTTATATTGTGTTGCAATACAGGATACTAAAGAATACAGCCATTTTGCAGTAACTCTTACTCTGTCACTCTCCCTAATTTGGTCCTTTACCATAGGTCAATGTTGATCAAAGTGGTAATTATTTCATGATTCTTTTTAGCCTCAGTTTTTGAATAAGTATGGTTCCAGATTAAGTATAACTTAATCTATCCAGTTAAAGGGATAGCTAGTAACAAAGTCAAAAATGAGATTGCGCCTTATAAACAATACTGTTGATTAGGATTTGTCAATAGAAAAGCATATTTGATGCTGCAAAAGATTTCAATCATCTCTGCTTTTCAAATTAAAGACAGTTGAAGATCGTTTAACAACAGAATGATACTGCCTGAAAGAGGGCTAATGTGATTATTGTTATTACAATTAGTTCCATAAAACAGTATATAGAGTCTTTTCCCATTTCAAGCAACATTGCAAAGCCTAGGAAATGTTACCTTTTTCTGTTAACAGTGCATTAGCAATCTTTTGATTTACCTTTATATAGGAATTATTTATGGAAGGGGAATGCTGAGGTTTACTTTCACCTGGCAAAACCTAATTCAGAGCACAAAGTCTAAAGCATAAAATGATCTGGCCACGATGGAGTAATGCCTACAATGACCATTTCATCTGCCATTCACAATTCTTACTGTGTGGTTTGAGTTGTGATTTGGCATTTGTTGTTATGGTTGCATTAGTATAGACCATGTATAAGAGCCATTGTTAACACAATCATAAGCCTACCACCGGCAGTATGTGGTATGTTACCTATTGTAGAGGAAGTGTAGAATACTTGGCAGTGTTATTATTAAAAAAATGTCCTACTATAATTCCTGTATGCTAGTTTTATTTTTAACATGGTTAGTGGAAGAATTAAGTTGAAGTTTTATAGACAAATGTTAAATTTTTGAGACTTTTGAAAGTCTGCAATGCTGAGTGAAGAAAAGTTTTATTTTAACATTGTATGAATGTTGTTAAACAGTGGTGCTGCATGATTACCTTAAACATAGCTCACCCTACACCTGATCTTATACAACAATATGGCCCTATGTTTACCTAAACACTGACCCTAAAACTCCCACTGAGTTCCCAACACAAAGCATTGCACCCTTACCCTAAATTTCTACTCTGCCCTCCCTAACACTAAAGTATCTGCTCACTCTGCAAAGTTAAAACTCCAAACTCCCTCCCTAGACTTACAATCCTCAGTCACTCCTTAAGCTTAATCCCCCCTCTCCTAAAACATAAAACCCCTTTACCACTACCTAAACTGAACCCCCCTTCCAACTCCTTAAACTTAAAATCTTTTTTTTTGTTCCCTAAACCTAACACTCTTTCCTGCTCTTTAAACCGAAAACACTCTTCTCAGTCCCTAAACCTAAAACTCCACTCATGCTGTATAAACTTAAAATCCCCTTTCCACTCCCTCCCCACAGCTGCTTACCTGAACTCATATTTCAGTCTGAGCTGAATGGAAGCCTAATAGTTATAAGGTGCATGAGTCCCTGGATTCAAGACAATGGTTTTCAAGCACTTGGGAACTGAGCAACTGTAGTGCTCCCATAAAAATCAGTACTTAAGTCCCATTTTCATATAATGTTTGATGTTATGCACAACAAAGCTATAAAATGGTATAACCAGAGGAATGTAGCTTTGCAATGAGCAATGGCACAATAACCTCATGTAACACTAGAGAAGTGTCATGCAAATCACACTGTTATTCATATGAAAATACAGATCAGATAAGAGAGAGAAAGTGCAATACATTGCAAAGAGCATTTTTCAGAAAATAGTACTTTTAAAAATGAGGAATTGTGGTATGTAATACAAAGGATACATAGAAACTGGATATTTTTTTAAGAATGCCTACTGTAAATAAGATGCAAGAAGTAGTAGGGTATGGACGCAGATGGCCAACTCATGAAAGCAATGTTTAGGCATTTCTAAATTCTGGCACTGTGAAAGAAATTCTAAAGTAAGAATTCCCAATAAATCAATAGGTTTAAAATTCTGTGATAAGTGTTTGATAGGCAGGTGTTTGTGTCGTTCAGTGTCAGTCTGATAATGTTAAATTTTAAAGGTGGGGTGAATTGTTGGGGGTGGTTTCTAGTGAGACAGGAAGGAGATAAGTTAGGAGGGAAGTGAGGTTGTTTAGAATGGAATTTTTTCATAGGGGAGAGGAATGTATTTATGGTCAATCAAAAAGCTGTTCAGTCCCTGTGGAGTGGGTGTTGCAATGAAAATACATATACCAGTGTCTACATTACTAACAAGGCCAAACAGCAGGTACGCTGTATGGTTTAACATAAGTGATGATTAGTCAGCTGCCTAAGGGAGTGATCAGAAAGTGTACTAAATAGTAGCAAATTAAAAAAATAGGGAAATAGGAGATGGTAGCCAGTGTGGGATTCAAGCCTTGTAATACATGAAGGGATGATGGTAGGGGAGGAATTAAAGGGGTACATGGTAGTGTTACCAACACTGCGAGGTTAAGCTCATGGGCTTCCTCTACCACCTTCCTTGCCTGATGCAGAGCCTGAATAGTAGCGAGTCCCAAGAGTACTGGAGGATGGGTAGAGAATAATGAGTTCTGAACTGACAACACTCAGTTGGAATTAAATAACTCTGGGGTGCAGCATATAAATTTGCTACCCGTGGTACTGTTGGCAGCTCTGCAAGACCCCCCCCCCCCATCTATCCTCATACCATTCGCCCTTCTCTTCTCGCAGCTGACCTAGCCTGAACCTGCCAAGGTTATAGTTTCATGTAGTGGTAGGAAGTGACTTAATTGCATTTATACATTTAGTAACACTTACAAGTTTCAATAACAGTAGCCAGAATTACTCAGTCTGATGTGTTATAATCAGTTCAGGTGGCTACACATGGGAAACATTGGCAAGTGTGCTAATAAAGTTTTGTCTACAACCAGAGCAGTGCAGGATGAATCAGAGATTTAGGCCAAAGTGTTTTGGGCATTTAATGACGGCAGATGCACCTGGTCCATGTACATGTTTGCCCATATTGTGGTGGTATACACACTGAGGTAAAACATTAGAAGAAAAGGGCAGGTCAAGGTGACTTGGGCCACAGAAAGTTATGAGGCCTGGGATGGTAGGTCAGTCATTGGATAGGGGAAGAGCAAGTTTTGGAGGACAATGGAGTCAACATTCTTTTTGTTATGTGGATGAATGGACAATCACCCTTAGCACTCCCCCATTAGGAGTGGGTTCTTTGAAGCTAGTTGCACTGTTATCCCAGTAATGAATTGTCTGGTAGTTGTTAAGTGGATTTTCTTTTATGTCAACTCTGTGGGTTTCTGCACATGTCTGTGAGAACTTGAAAGTTTTTAAGGGTAGAGAGGATATTGTACAGGAGATATAGGCAGGAAGAGTACAAGGTCCTGTGGCTTTTCCCATGTTTAAAGAATACAACAGCTCACAATTAGGTGTGATTCCTAAGAAGAAGCCCATTGACTACTGGTTGATTTATCACTTTTCATTTTCAGAAGGCCTCTCAGTAGATTATCATTTTGACAAATGAGAAGTTAGGGTGCAGTATGCATCCCTTGGTGATGCAGTGAAGGGTATTCATACTTTCAAGAATCCCTAGTTCATGAAATTAGATATTGTTTCACACATTTGGCTGTTTACAGTCAAGCAGGAGGACTGACCAATCTTGGTATGCACCTTAAAGGTAGTTTTTACTTTGCTAAGGCAATGCCCACTGGTTGCTTAGTAGCCTGAGCAGCATGACTTTGGGATCAAGAACATGTTGACCAGAAGGCAGTGCATTACCTTTATGACTTGCTGCTGCTGGGAGAGGGTGATGAAGGTAAGACAGCAGGGACTCAGGGATTTTAGGAATTGTGTGAGGTAATGGGATATCTTTTGCCTAATGGTACACAGGAGGGCCCAAGGAAGGTGCTGACCTTCTAAGTTTTAGCAATGGATGTGCTCTTCTGGCTTTTTCAGCTCTCAGAGAACAAGCTTGTCAAATGGCATGAGAGAATTTGTAAAATGCTGAACAAGCTGAAAGCCATAATAAAGCAGATTATTGAGTTTTTAAGTTTATTCAGTTTTGCATCTAGGGCAATTTGGCCTAGTAGGGTCTTTTGTGGGTCTTTGGTAAATCTTTTCAAGGGAGGCAGAAAAAGCATCACAGGGTAAGGGTGTGTAAAAGAGTCAGAGACGACCTATTAATATGGGGTGTCTTGCTCCTCATGGATAGGTGCAATATGTAAATGTGCTGCTCATCTCTGGGTTACTAGAACCTAAAATATGAGGCCTAAAAATATTATGTGATTGTATGGCTATGCTTTTAAAGATCCTTATAGATCAATAGCATAGAAAGTGCTTATGTATGAACCTACGAATCTATGGGATGAGTTTTAGAGCATTTTAATGGCCAGACTATGTGGCAAGATGAATGGGTTTCTTCAGAAGACTTGCAATTGTAACCAATGCAGTGGGGGGTTAAGGCATGGAGACTTACTTTAGATGAAAGTGGTTAACTTCTCCTTGGCTGACAACTGGTCAGATGAGAGGTTGGAGGATATTACATTGTTGGAGGTAATGCAAACTTCAGGAGCATTACTAGTCAGGCAGGAAGAGTTGCATATCAAAAGGATTATTTTTCATTCAGATAATGAAATTGTACTTGAGATGTTATTGAGGAAGTCTTTAAAAGTTATCCAGGTGCAGTTACTTTTGATGATGCTGGTCTTACACTATCTTCAGATTAATGCTTCTTTATCTGCTAAGTATATACCACAGAGGTTAATTGTTATTGGTGTTAGGTGGTCACATTTTCAATTTTGTATGTCTTGGGCTTTAGCCCTGGAGGCAAACAAATGTCCAGCAGTAGTTCCACAAGAGGGTTGGGTGATCAGAGGCTTATGTTTGGTCAGATAACTGGGCAATCATAGTTATTCTCTCCCAAAAAGTGATATTAGGTGGTCTTATTTAAGGTTTAGGACAGGAATTGGTCAGTGAGCCCAGCAGAAAGATATATGCTTAATAGCTGGGAGAGTGCCATATCAGTGAGAATCATTCATGTTCATTTAGTGGCATTCAGTGTGTCCGCTACATTTACAGGTACTGTTGATGCCAGAAAGTATTGGTTAAGTGGAAGATTGCTGAAAGGATGGGAAAAGGTTAGGGATGTCTCACTGGATGGTGAATTGCCTATAAGGAGACATTTGCTGAAAGTAGTTTTGAAGAGCATTGCAAGTGGTGTCAGTTTCAAAGGAGGAGTGTAGGTTATGGATGACTTTGTCAGCTAGTTAATATCAGAATGCATTTTGAATTAGTGAGTTTTTGGTAGTTTAAAAAGGTCTGTCATGTTTCTGACAGAAAATGCAGTCTTGGTGAGGCTGCCATAGTCTAAGATGGATCAGCTGGGGGGAAGGGCAGCAGGTGATTTCAGGAACTGCTCTGCAGCTTTGCTATGTCCAGTTAAATTGTTGAGATCCCTGAGAATGTTATCAGTAACTGAGCAGTCTCATTTAGTTTTTTCAGTTGCAAGACTGGAGGTCAGCACTTAGTTTAATGTTTTGAGAAAATCTCTTTGTAGTCAAGATATTGTGCAAAAAAAAGAAAAAAAATCATCTCATTCTTTTCAAATTGTTAGAGCCACTGATTTGGTTCAGGAGGGTAAGGCAATCAATTTCATTAAGAAGAAAGACAGATGAGTTTTGGAGACTTACATGCATTGCATTAGATAGATGGCATTGTGGAAATGGCATGTGTATTGATGGAAGTGTTTAATCTAAGCTAAAACATCAAAACTGATATGAGTTGAGTGAAGGCAATAATACTCTCATATTTGAAAACACATAAAAACAATGTGAGAAACAACCCTCAACATCCTCTGTTTCTAAATATATGCATTTCAGTCTTGTATAAACTTAAATGGAAGGGGGGCAATAAAGTAAAGAAAAGTAAAATTTGCTATCTCCCACACCTCTTCTTATAAAGTTAAGTCAATGTATGGCCTAAGCACTGCAGCAAACCAGTGACTATAGGATGCTTGTGACCTCGATACTCTGTTTCAGGATGCGACAATAAGAGGTTCCCCATTCTGACACAAGAAATATTCTTCATATGCAGTCTTTTAAGGAACAGTTATCCACTGTTTACATTACAGTTCTTTCATGTGAGAATCTATGTACTAGTTTGTCATCATGCTGAAACACTTTTCTTATAACAATGGAAGTAAAAGTTTTAGTGAACAGCATGACATGAAAGCAAATCGTCTCATTTCACATACAAATCTTTCAGTTCATTAGAGAACATGGTGTTCTTTTAAACTAAAAATAACTTGCCATATAATAAGAATATGTGAGGAAGAAAAACGTGTTACAGCAGTGTTGAATGGGCTAATCAATGTATAATACTGCGGAAAGAAAAAGGAAGAAAAAGAAAGGCAATTAGCAAACACCATTGCAAAAAAAAAAAAAAAAAACTGTAACGCTTTCCTTTCGATTTCCTTTATTTTTGTGGTACATTTTCTCACAGTTTTGAAATAACTTCATGACTTAAAGTATTCCAAAGAGTTCTTTGACTTGAAGGCAAGAAAGAAATTAGAGTGACAGTTAACGTAACTGCAGCTGAAGTATAGCTACTGAGAAATGGACAGCATTTAAAATCCTGCTTGCCTTTGTCTTCATAAGGGTGACTTTACTGCTGGCTATTTACATCCTGAATGTCACCTCCTGTTCAGATATTGCTGTTCCTGCTTCCACCTCTTTAAGACAGTTTCTGATTCTGTCAAGAAATAAACAAGTAGTCTTTTATTGTTCTTTCTATTGAAATGTTAAACAAATTATTATTAATTTTATTACTTTACTCAAAGCATTTGAATCGCTGAAGTAGGTCACACTAACCCAAAGCAAATTTTCCTCATTTGTTTAGTACATTCTGACATGAAAGACATTACATTTATTTTTCTCTACTGAAAATTTTCAAGATTTGTTACTTAGAAAAGGGGACTGCAATATGACAACCTTAACTCCATTAGCTGTAAGCTAAAACAAGTTGTCAGAAGCAATTCATCAAATACAGATGAAAAAGTCATGAAAACTATTTTCTGACTATGGCTGGAGCTCTTACTTTTACCTTCATGACTAAACTCAGTGAATAACATAATGTAATCTATTGTCTTTATTGGCTTTTCGTCTATTTAACATTGCCAAGCTTTAATGGAAAAGAGTGGAACAGCTATAATACTGATTTTTGTTAATAATTGTTATTACATTGTTCCCTTGTTTTCAGTTATTAACGCATCACTGGTACCCTTTCCAGAACTAGTTCCATGCCTTACCCCAGTGAGTGCTGAGATACACCACAGATCTACTGTGACCCTGAACATGACAAAGCTGTATTTGTAAAATGAAAGAATGTACAAATAAATGAACTCACTTTCTTTATTTCACAGTATAGCTTCAGTTAATGATATAGTGCAACACAAAGGTACATTATCTAAGTACTAATACACACACACACACAAACGCGCACACACACACACACACACACACACACACACACACACACACACACACACACACAAACACACACACACACACACACACACACACACACACACACACACACACACACACACACACGCACATACAAACATATAGGTTCATAGGTAAGTACTAGGCTATCTGCCCAAGGGCATTTTTAAGCCTAGCCAGAATGTGTTGGCTTTCGCCACCCCCTTAGATTAGTTCCCTGTGCCTCTGTCCAGCAGAGCCATTAGTTCCCTGTGCCACTGTCCAGCAGAGCCACTTCAGTGATCCCCGGGGTAAATTTTCTGTTTCCCATCCACCTGTCAAGGTTTCTCTTGAAGAGAGTTAGTGAGGGGCTCTACCTGATGTATATTGGAATCCTGTTCCAAAGCATGGGGAGTCTCTGGGACAGGAATCTATCCCTCCAGCATGTCCTATTTATCGTTGTGGTGAGGTTTATATCTCTAGAGCATGTGGCTCTCAGGGATTTGTTATTTTTAGGTGGAGCATGTCCATCAGTTCTGGGTTGGACATGGCCTTGTATGTCAGGCAGAGATCGCCTCTGAGTAAGCGGTATGCAACCGAGTACAGCTGGAGTTTCTTGAGTCGGGCTGCATAGGGCATCTGTTTGAGGCCAGTAATCCTCTTGGTGTGGTACTTTTGTGGTCATTCCAGCTGTTGCAGGTGTCTTATAAGGTACATCCCAAATGGGGCATTGTATTCTATGATGGGTCTAATGAGTGATGGGTAGAGAGGCACAATAACCTATTTTGTTCTAGATGCGAACCCTTTTGTGATTAGGTGGGCCACATAAAAGGATTTTCTAACCACCTTAGCAATATGATTATCAAAGGAGAGATTACTATCTACTTGGGTCCTCAGATCCCTTATTACATTTTCTGTATTTAGGGGACTACCACCTATGTGGTAGTCTGCGGGTACTTTGTTTTTTCCAAAGGGGAAGACTATGCACTTTTTGGCATTTAGATTGATGCCATGATTTGACACAAGGTATCCGTCTCAGTGAGTCCCATCTGGAGGGTGTCTGTAGCACCTGGAGAATCAATTATGGCCTCTAGTTTGCAGTCATCTGTGAACTTGGTCAGCCATAGTCCTCCTATGCTTGCCTGTACCTCTGACAAGTATATACCAAACAGGAGGGGTCCTAAGACTGAGCCCTGGGGGCACCACTTGTATACGGTTTAGAGTCGGACATAGAGCCTGCAACTCTCACCATGTGGGTTCTATCCATGAGCCAGTTGGCAATCCATCTCGTGATGTAGGGGTTTATGTTCAAGCTAGTGAGCTTGTCTATAATACTAGTATGGGGAATGGTGTTGAAAGCCTTTGAGAGGTCTAGGTAGGCTGTGTGGACCTCCTTTCCCTTGTCTAATGCCTTGGTAACCATCTCAAAGAATTCCACCAGGTTTAGGAGGCATGATCTGCCCTTAACAAAGCCAAACTGGGTAGGGTCCAAGGTTTGGAGGTTCCCAATGTCTCTGTTAATGAGTTCCATGATGATGTGTTCCATAGCCTTGCAGACCAGGCTAGTCAGGCTTATAGGGCGATAGTTCCCAGGGTCTGTTGTGGCTCCACCTTTGTGGAGCAGGATAACTGTTGCAGTATGCCACTCTGTGGGTATGTAACCTTTATAGAGGCTGAGTTTGAACAGTGAGTTTAGGTGAGGGGTTAGTTCATTTTGGAGCTCTTGTAAGACACAGCCTGGGACACCGTCTGGTCCCATTGAAGCTGTGTTTTTGGCTTTGGATAGGGCTGTTTTAACCTGTGTGTCAGTGATTGATGGGGCCCTACATTCTTCTGGTATGGTTATGGGCCCTTTAGGGGGTGATAGGGGGGTGAAGTTTGCACTAAACCTGTCTGCCAGAATGTTGGCAATATCAGTCAGTTCAGTGTATTTTGTGCCATTCTGCACTAACTCAGAGCAGATCTGAGAGTTTCCACTTAGGTTCTTGACATAGCTAAAGAATGCTTTGTGGTTACCTTTGGAATTATTGGCAATTTTTCTTTCGAAAATATCCTTGGATGATTTAATGAGGGATCGTAGTTTCTTGCTGATACTGATCAGGGATGTCTTTCCTTCTTGGGATTTTACTCTTTTCTGTACTAGTTTCCTCCTTCTGTTGTACAGCTTGTTTATGGCAGGGGTCCACCAGACTAGGTTCCTTTTCTTGGAGGAGTGAGTCTTGGTTTTACTTGGGATAGCATGATCCATGCATTCCTACAGATGCTCATAGAGTGCCTTTGTAAAGGTTTCAGCAGCTTGTACAGCATTGCCCTTTAGCATGGGGGTTGTGAACCTTTCCACCTCGCTCTTAAATAATGTGAAGTTTGCTTTTGAAAAGTTTTTCACGGTGGTTTCCTTGATTGGGGGAGGGGACAGAATGTGGATATCCAGAGTGATTAGTCTATGGTCTGATCTAACCAGTGAGGGGTTGACCTTCGGTGTGGAACACCGGTTGCGCATGTTGGTGATGACCAGGTCCAATATGTTGTTCCTTCTGGTGGGGGTGTTAACCAGTTGATCCAGGGCATTCGAGTTTATAAATTTTAGGAAGCATTGGGCAAGGGAGTTAGTACTTGAGTAGTTCGCCCAGTTTATGTTTGGGTAATTGAAATCACCCAGTTTTAGAGGGTGTTTGGTAGGTGTTAGAAAAATATGTATTAATGTGTGTATGCTTAATGCCAAATTAATAATCAAGTATTTTAATACGCTTTTCATTCTATTTTTTATGCACTGTGTTTTATACAGATTGAGTTTCATATGAGACTGAAAAAGATGCTTTTTGAAAACTGCAGTATGCTTTCTGAAACTTGCAAGTTGCCCTCTGACCTAGTAACTGCTAGCACAGCAGTATTCTTGTTTATGCCTTGTGGAAATGTACTTGAGAAGCAGGTGTTTATCTGCTAGGTCTGAAGTAAATGAATGAACAATGCCTTATATTATAAATATAATGATTCTAGACAAACAGCTTTGTCCAGAGGATGGGAAGCTCTGCAGCTGCAGTAATTTAGAGATAAAGTAGACAAAGAATTATTAGAGAAATGAACTGCTAGCATTGTGCTTGATTTAGCCATAGTATCTTGAATGTAACATAACAAGTATCTAACTGAAAGTAACCAAGGCCATGTTGTTTTCCTCAGGAAGTTTCACATAAAAATTGTTTAAATCAGCAGAAATTCATGAGAAAGATGGTCAGCAGATGATGATGAAAAGGTGGTAATCTGTTACGTCAGCATGGTAGGACAGGATTAATTTGAGAATGTATAAAAATTAAAGTATTTCCTGTTTCTGGTTAGACAAAGTCTGTATTAGCACGTTTTTGTCTCCTTGCTGCAAGATTAAAGTGCCTTAACCTGAACCTACCGTGTTTTGATAATTTTTAAAGTATATTTTTCCTTTGACAGATTGGTCCTTCTGACCAGAAACTTATATCTCGCTCTAGGCCTAGGTCAGAATTGCGCCCAGTGGCATGCATCCGTATGGAGAAGAGGCCAAATCGGCTCTTCTGTTTTGAAAGACCTCTGACTGAATTGTCGTTCGAAAGAGGCCAGCCACTGTTTCTGATCTGGGATTGGAGGACGAGTCAACGATCCGGTGGATCAACTCACGGAGGGTCAGGTAAGGAGGAATTACCTTATTTCTGTTTTAAGATCAGGGACTAAGTACAGAACTGTTTTTTGTCAGGTAGATTTGCATATGCAGATCAGGGACAGAAAAAGGGGTTACTGTTTTTTGTCATAGATCAGGGAAACAGAATAGGTAGGCAGTTATTCTATATAAATTGTGAAAAGGTATAGATTTGTGGTACCACGTGATAGAAAGGGTTACATAACAATTTACAGCTTAGCTAAGACAGCAATGGGAAATCAGTGCACAAAAAGTTCCTGGGACACGTCCCTAACTGAAGACGCGAAGTATATGCAATTACAGCGTGCCGATAATGTTAAGTACTACACCAAATGGGTTGATAAGTATAAATTTGAGGGTAATTTAGATAAACTTGCACTTATGAAACTTGTGAAACAGTTAAAAATAGACATGAAAGGTCAACTAAAAAAGCAAAGACAATTAGGAGTCCCTCAGGCGCATAGGTGGCTTGAGGAAGCAAATCGCAGGGAGCAGAGAATTAAAAATTCAAAAACAATGTTCTTAGACAAAGAAGACAATAACTTAGTAATAGCAACAGCCCCTCCTTCGCCCCCTCCGCTTCCGTTACCAGAATATAAAGTGAGTGAACGAGCTGATCCACCTCCGCTATATCCAGCTGTCCCTGCAAAAGCACAACCGTTTGTCAGGGATCCTATCGAGTCCAGGTCTCGAACACGCGACTTGAGGAGGGAGATTGAATTAAATGAATTAAATAGAAAATCACAGGCTATGAGTGAAGAAGAGATATTTCCGCTCATAAAAGTACCGAATCCTCAGGCAGGACAGGCAGGACAGGATCCGACTCTTTTAGTTTATAGACCGTGGACACCAGAAGATATCCAGAAAGCCACGGAAGGTATTCCCCACCTGAAAGTGAATTTTAGAAAATTTTTAGAAGACTTACAGGGTATGAGATTAAGTTACCATTTAAATGGAGAGGAAGTAGAAAAAGTAGTAAGACAAATTGTGGGTCCAGATTGGCACATGATCAGTGACGACTGGAATCCTCGTGACGCACAACTTAGACCACTTCCACATACTAATGCAGAACTGGATGGCAGAGTGAAAGGTCTGACAGACCGAATCTCTGAAAAGTGGAAGCCTAGGGCTGATTGGACTTGCATTAATCAATGCATTCAACAGGAAGGTGAAACAGTTGATAGATATTATGCTAGACTGTTAGAGTGTTTTAATAATCACTGCAGAATGCAGATACCAGAAAATCAGACACAAGATTCCTCATATGAACAACAGTTAAAGAATGCATTCTTGAAGGGTAGTATAACTCCCATTAGTAGCTTCATTACGAAGCATATGGTAGATCATCGAACAAGTAGATTACAGCCATTACTTGAATATGCTAGACATGCAGAAAGACATTTTAATAGTAAAAAGAAAAAGAAAACTCAAGTATTTTTGGCAGAAGATGGGTCAGAAGTATTTGTAGTACAAACTGGGAAAAAGGGTAAGAAAAATACCCAGGGAAATAAACAATCTGACAAACGATCAGAAGATTTCGAGAAAAGAAAGAAAAAGGGTGCATGTTTTAAGTGCGGGAAAAAAGGAGATTTAGCGAGGGATTGCAGGCTAAACAAGAAGGCGACTACAGAAAATAAGGAAGATGAGGAATGACTATATGATAGTCAGGAGTCAGTGGAAGAGAGTAAGCAGGAAAAGGTAAGTGAAAATGTGATAGCAGGAGTAGAGGATGTGATACAAGGGGTAGAGGATGTATATGAATTCACAGACATAGAAGAAGATGAAATTTTAGACCTAGCTCTTTTGAGCTTAGAGCTTTACTTAGCAGACACAAAACCAGAAGTGACGCTTCTGGTAGATGGGAGGAAAGTTAAATTTTTGTGTGACTCAGGGGCTTCACGGACCCTGATACAGCCTTCCAAGTTACCGGAAGATACAGAATCACCAGAATATATACTCGTGAAAGCAGCCAATGGACAGCTGTATCGGGAGCCACTCTCCCATGACATAACAATAACAGTCCCCGTTTCAGTAATGACCCAGAAAAGTAAAATTGTAGTTTCTGCAAAATGCCCAGTAAATCTTTTGGGTAGAGATTTGATGCAGATATTTGGCATAGCCGTAGTTCCAACCATGCAGGGTATGGAAGCACAGCGACAAATGGATACTTTTGTAGTGTGACCAGAGGGTGAAACATATTATTGGTATAACCAGGACTTAGTTACGACTGGTCCAGGGGCAGTAACTGAAGAACTGATGAATGTAGCCATCAGCAAGTCCCCCTCCCTCGACACTGACAAACAGCATTTGTTGCATTGTACTCTATATTACTGTAATAGACCAGGACCTGATAAAGATTATGAACAGGAATTGTTTCAGAACCATGCAAACAGGCTAGTATTGCAAAATTTGTACTGGGATGCAGAGGGGAACAGTGTAGCAAGCTGTTCATTGCCCCAGGAATTTTTAGCACTTTACAAATCTAATCGACTGCCACATGTTAGTTTAACTAAGAACTAAACTTTGAAATGGGCAGACTTAGGTGAAAAAGTCACAAGGTGGGAAAAGCAGACAGAATTAGAGCTCTCCAAACAAGGAATACAGAAACAGAAATTAAATTGGATTACACAGACACACCCAGCTGTACACTCACAGGCTAGTGAGAATAGCTGAGTATTACTCTTATTGGAAGAAGAGGAAAAAGCCTTGCGAGACATACCAGATATTCTCTGGTCAGCAGGAAAATCAGATGTTGGACTTATACGAACAGCAGGACCAGTTACCATAATGCCAAAGTCAGCATTTAGACCCCAGAAAAGACAATATCCCTTGAGAAAGGATGCAGCGGTAGGAATCAAACCTATTATAGCAGCCTTACTTAAGGAAGGTGTCTTAATAGAATCCCCTGATTCACCATGTAATACACCTTTATTTCCTGTCAAGAAAGCCAACAGGGAATGGCGTATGGTCCAAGACTTACAAGCTGTAAATAATGCAGTTATACCCAGGGCACCAACAGTGCCAGATCCACACACCTTACTGAATGATTTAAAACCACAGCAAAAATATTTTTCAGTGGTAGACATTAGCAATGCATTTTTCTCGATACCGATACACCCTGACAGCCAATATAGGTTTGCATTTACATTTCAGGGAAAGCGGTACACATATACAAGATTACCACAGGGATATTGTGAAAGTCCAACAATATTTGCACAGGAAATGGCAAGCAACCTGGCGGGATTTATCCCACCGAAAGGTAGTCAGATTCTACTTAACGTAGATGACATTCTGCTGGCAGCCCCCACCCAGCAAGAATGCAAAGAGGACATGCTAGCTTTATTACAACTTTTAGCTACTCAAGGTCACAAAGTAAACAAAGACAAGTTACAGCTTTGGAGAAAACAAGTTAAGTACTTGGGATATGTAATATCCAAAGAAGGTAGAATATTAGATAAAGACAGAAAAACAGCAATTTTACAAGCACCTAGACCAACTACCAAAAAGGAAATTATGTCCTTCCTGGGAACTACTAATTTTTGTCGGAGTTGGATACCGAACTATGCTTTGGAATCTGCTCCACTGGCCGATTTAATATTTAAAAAGCCGATGGCAGCACAAGATTTATTACAATGGACACCTGAAGCAAAAGCAGCTTTCTGTAAGCTGAAACAATTAATAGCATCATCCTTAGTTCTAGGATTACCAAACTATCACAAGCAGTTTATTCAAACTGTAGATTGTAAGCAAGGTTATATGACATCAGTATTGATACAGCAACATGGGGATAAACAACGCCCCATAGCTTACTATTCATCACAGTTAGACCCAGTGGCACGATCCCTGCCCCACTGTGTACAAGCAGTAGTTGCAGCTGCAATGGCAGTGCAGGCTTCAGCCTCAGTAGTGCTATTCCACCCTCTCACATTGAGAGTGCCTCATGCAGTCGCAATTATTTTACTGCAAGAAAAAGTAGCATATATTTCTCCAGCTAGGCATCTTTCCTGTATGACCATACTGTTGAGCCAACCTCATATGACAATTGAACGATGCACAACTTTGAATCCGTCAACTTTGCTTCCAACCCCTGCAGATGGCAAACCGCACTGCTGCCTGCAGGAGATTGAGCAAAAGACATTACCTAGACAAGACCTTACGGATGTTCCTTTGGATGATGCCGAGGTGACATGCTATGTGGACGGCTCGTGCAGGAGGGGTCCTACAGGACAAAACCTAGTGGGGTATGCAGTCGTTTCTGATACTGAAACTTTAAAAGCAAAATCTTTACCACACAACTTATCTGCACAAGCGGCAGAATTGATTGCCTTAACAAGGGCATGTATCTTAGCAAAAGGTAAGAAAGTGAATATTTTTACTGACAGTCAGTATGCTTTTTCTACTGTACATGTTTTTGCGCAACAGTGAAAAAATAGGGAAATGATAACATCTACTGGTAAACCGATTAATCATGCGCAACTTATTTTAGACTTGTTAGATTCAATTCAGTTACCTAAAAAAGTAGCTATTTGCAAATGCGTAGCTCATACGAAACAACAGGACAGAATTTCAAAAGGTAATGCATGGGCTGATACAGCTGCAAAGAAGGCAGGCTCAGCCACAGGAACTTTTCTTTTGAGTGAGGAATTACAACCCTCAGAGACTTTAGATTTAAAAATGTTAAAAACAATGCAGACACTTACTACAAATATTGAAAAACAAAAGTGGATAAAACGAGGAGCAATCCTCAAAAAGGGACTGTGCATCTCCAAGGAAAAGAAACCGATTTTGCCATCTAATTTGTTTAGATATGCAGCATTGTTGAGCCATGGGCAGAGCCATTTCTCAACAGGGGGGATGGTACAGTTAGTGAATCGAGTATTTACAACCTATGGATTTACCAATTATACAAAAATGTTTGTGCAGCATGCCATGTTTGTAACAAGCATCATGCACAAGGGGCGTTGAAGCCTAAGCAAGGGAATTTTCCTACACCACCATATCCGTTCCATACTATTTGTATGGATTTCATAGAATTGAATAAATGTGAAAATAAGAATTATTGCCTTGTTATTATAGACATGTTTTCCAAATGGGTAGAAGCGTTTCCAACTAAAAATCCAACTGCAGCTACTGTTGCAAAGGTCCTTGTTAAAGAAATTATACCTAGATTTGGTATACCGGAAAAGATTTATAGTGATAACGGGACACATTTTGTGAACCAAACGATTCAGCAACTTAGTCGCTATTTTGGGATATCATTAAAGAACCACTGTGCTTATCACCCCCAATCTGCAGGGCTAGTAGAGAGGCATAATGGGGTGTTGAAGAACAAACTTAGGAAGTTTATAGCAGAGACACAGAAAAACTGGGTGCACTGTTTGCCTTTAGCACTGTTGAGTATGAGAACTGTTCCAAATGCGAAGGGATTAACTCCTTTTGAAACTTTGTTTGGGAGGGCATATTATACACCTCAGTGGAAACCTCTCATGTCTACAGAGCAGGAGGCTGACAGTTCACTTGCAGGATATATGAGGCGATTTTTGAATAACAAACTTTTGCAGTTAAATTCTGTTTCAGATAAAGAGCAACTGAAATCAGAAGCACCAGTAGCCCCAGGCACCTGGGTCTGGGTGAAGTTTGTGAAGCGAAAGAATTGGAGTTCTCCGAAGTGGGAAGGTCCATACCAAGTACTACTGTTGACACTCACTGCAGTCAAGATCACAGAGCGAGCTTCCTGGATTCATTTGATGCACTGTAAACTGGTTAAAAACTTTGAACTGGACAAAAACTTTGTTACTGTTGCACAACAAGAACAAAATGGCCAGGTACAGAGTGAGTAGAGACATTGAGCAACCTCAGAAAACTTGTATGATTGTTTTTATTGCAATATTAATCACACTGTTCTTTTTGTTTTGGCCATTCCTTTTTCCTGCCACAAAGGTTGAACTGATTAGACGTAATGAACCAAACATAGACTGGCATCCGAACTTTAACACTTATCAGGCAATTACACGTGTGTACGCAGAGACTTTTAATGTTTCGAACTGCTGGGTCTGTACGGCCATACCAACAGCATACGGGGGTTTATTAATGACTGCTATCCCCCTAGGGGTCAATGAGACCTGGGAAAATCTGGTGTTTGACACAGTTGCTATTAAAGCACAAGATAAGGTAGCACTGTATTTGCCTGTGACACAAAAAGGAATTGTATGTTTCTATAAAAATTATACCATCCAAGTTGGATGGAGTAAATGCAATGTTACAGTACAGTATAAATGTTATAGAAAACCAAATGATTTGAGTGGATCTTGTAGTACAGATTATGACTCATTTTTGAAATCTATGCATAAGACTCTTGATCAGGTACAACGCAATCCTGTACTTTTCAAACAGTTATCTGTAATAGATAGGAAAATGTTTCATGCAGGTTAGTCATTTCGTAACAAAGTAATAACTAAGGTAGAAGACTGTTATTTTGTGTGTGGTAAAAAATCATATAAATGGTTACCTGAGAATTGGTCTGGCAGTTGTTTTTTGGGGTACCTGGTTCCGGCCATCCGACACACTGCAGCTTTGCCTCAGGGAAGTATTCAAAATACTCGAGATGTAACAAAAAAGACTGTTAAGAAAGCTGAGAATCCAGTGGGACGAATTGAAGCAGGGTGGAAAGACCATCGTGATGTGGGAACCAAACTTGTGCACATGGACTTGAGTGATGCTGTTATATCCTGGGCAGGTATATCACCTATGTATGGCGGAGTTAAATCAATATGGGAGCTTCGAAAACTGTCCAGACTTCTTGAAGTAATGAGTAATGTGACTTTTTCTGCCCTTGAACGGATAACTGATGAACTGAATGCCATGAGAACTGTAGTGCTCCAAAACCGAATGGCTCTTGACTTCACCCTAGCGGCTAGAGGTGGGACTTGCGCTTTAATCAAAAAAGAATGCTGTGTGTTTGTTCCTGACCATCAGCATGAGATTAAGGACCATCTTGAGGTGATTCAGCAAGTGTCGGCCATTACCAAGCCAGGCCCAAACCCTCTGACAGATTTTTTCCAGAATGCCTTTGTGGGGGGTGGGGCTCCATTTTTATGAACATATTGATTGCTATTGGGGTAGGATTACTCCTAATAGGAGTTTGTATTTGTTGCGGAATCCCCTGCATGAAGAGATTAATTAAAGAATTCATAGATATATCCGTATCTGAGACTATGTATCAAAGTGCTGAATTTGAAGAGCTGCTAGAATGCGAAACACTTTCATAAAAGTTTAAACTGAATGAATTTCTTAACTGCAAATCCTGAATGGAAGAGGTTAGGAAAAGAAGCAAGCTGTTTATTCTTTTTTGAAAATAGAATAAAAGTATTAACAGGAGGGAAATGTTAGAAAAATATGTATTAATGTGTGTATGCTTAATGCCAAATTAATAATCAAGTATTTTAATATGCTTTTCATTCTATTTTTCATGCACTGTGTTTTATACAAATTGAGTTTCATATGAGACTGAAAAAGATGCTTTTTGAAAACTGCAGTATGCTTTCTGAAACTTGCAAGTTGCCCTCTGACCTAGTAACTGCTAGCACAGCAATATTCTTGTTTATGCCTTGTGGAAATGTACTCGAGAAGCAGGTGTTTATCTGCAAGGTCAGAAGTAAATGAATGAACAATGTCTTATATTATAAATGTAATGATTCTAGACAAACAGCTTTGGAGGATGGGGACCTCTGCAGCTGCAGTAATTTAGAGATAAAGTAGACAAAGGATTATTAGAGAAATGAACTGCTAGCATTGTGCTTGATTTAGCCGTAGTATCTTGAATGTAACATAACAAGTATCTAACTGAAAGTAACCAAGGCCATGTTGTTTTCCTCAGGAAGTTTCACATAAAAATTGTTTAAATCAGCAGAAATTCATGGGAAAGATGGTCAGCAGATGATGATGAAAAGGTGGTAATCTGTTATGTCAGCATGGTAGGACAGGATTAATTTGAGAATGTATAAAAATGAAAGTATTTCCTGTTTCTGGTTAGACAAACTCTGTATTAGCACGTTTTTGTCTCCTTGCTGCAAGATTAAAGTGCCTTAACCTGAACCTACCGTGTTTTGATCATTTTTAAAGTATATTTTTCCTTTGACAATAGGACCTTCATATTTCCCAGTGTCTCCAGAAATGTGGAATGGTGGTCCTGGGCCATGGTGGGTGATCTGTAGTAAGCTACAATTCGGATAGCAGTTTTGCCCATTGTTAGTTGCACATGCATGATCTCTGATGCATTGTGCTGCACCACTAACCTGGAGGTGTGGGTATCCTTGATGAATATGGATACACTCCCGCCTTTTGTGTTTTGATCTTGGTGCTGTGGCCGAAAGGTATGGTATGAGTTATAGCCTAGTAGTGCTGGGGTGCTCTCCGGAGCCTTAAACCAGGTTTCTGTTACTGCACAGATGTCAATGTTCTCCATACTAAGAAGTGCTTCGAGTGTGTGCATTTTGAGGTTTAGACTTCTGGCATTGAGTAGCATTACCCTCAGTTTTTGGTTACTTGTACTATTTATGGTGGTGGGTTTGTCTTTTGAGCCTTGCCTAAAAAAGGCACTATGTGGGTGGCAAGAGCCTTGGCCAGTATTCAAAAGCCTAAGGGTGACAGGTGAAAACCATCTCTTGTGAAGCAACGTGGCTTGTCGAGCAAGTCATCCCAGGTGGACAGATACTGGATCCCCTTTGAATGACACCAGAAACTTAGCCAATTGTTGAAATTGATAATTTTTTCTTTATACTGTGGCATCATTCTTGGTGAGGGCAGGATGCCACTCAGGGTCAGGATCATACCAGCCTGGGCTACATGATCAGAGAGCTCTTCCATGTCTCTTTTTATTTAGTCCAGGGAGGTACGTCTCAGGTCATTCACACCAACATGGATAATGACAGAGTTGTATTTGTACTTGTTCTGGAGTGACCTGAGTGCTTGTGTTATGTGGCAGATCCTGGCACCCAGCAGGCACCTAACTGTAACCTTCTCCTTGTCCAGCCTAGTTAGTGGGACATCAGTGTGCCTGACTATAGAGTTGCCTATTACTAGTGTGTTGGGTATGTTATTTTGCATTAAGGGCTGTGATTGCATGGCACACTGATTATGTGAAGTATGTGTTTCATGGTTGGTGATGGGATGTGGAGGTTGCTTGGATGTCTGCTTTGGAGGTCTCTGTTGCTTTTGCAGATTTTTATTTAGAGCCTCCGAGTATGTTTTCATGTATTCACGTGTGTTATTTGCCAATGGTGGTTTATTAGGTCTATGTGAGACTGGTGGTGTGTTGCAAGTATTACCCTTCTCCTCTTGACTATCAGTTCCAGTCTTGGGTTGAGAGAGCTTTGACTCCAGTTTGGCTGTATAATTGCATCTCTTGCATATATTAGTGTTTGGTGGTAGGAGGAGAGGGTTGTCTGTGTACATGAGGCTGTTGTAACATTGCCTCAAAATGCCCAGATTCACCAGTTGGACTGGAGAGTACACTGGAAACTGCCCTATGGACATGCCTGAACAGGCCGAGTAAGCTCTTTTTCTGATTGGCTGGTGGGGACGAATAGAGAGCCTTGTCCTTCTGGACAGTATAGCGGGGTCTAGTGCTAGGGTTAATTAGTGCTTGCTATGAGTTTTAAGCAAGTGCTTGACTGTGAAATGAATGGTTTGAGTGCTAAAGTTGAAGGTTTGTCTAGTTCCAAGGGAAAAATTGAAGAGTAGTCTTCGTGGAGCCGAGAATAGTTTAACTCTTGCTAAACGACGCTGCCCGGGGCACAAAACCACACAAATGTGTTTTTTATAGCATTGAAGTGAAAGAGATAGAAATTAGCCCTAAATGGCCAATAAACTACTAACTTCTGGGCTGAAACCACTCCTCCAGGGACAGATAGGCTGCTCAAAGCTCCCCTGTCTCACAGGTGAACAGAGAAACTTCCTTCTATCCAAGTAAGGTATGGGCAACACAGACACTTGTAACACAGCCCTGGATTCAGCAATAACCTGAAAAGTGGACTATACTAGTTCAGAAAGTCATGAAAAAGTTTTTTTTTTGTTGTTTTTTTTTTTTTAGAAAATAGAGCAGATACAAACAAAATTAGCCCAAATTGGCCAATAAACTGCTAACCTCTGGGCTGAACCCACTCCTCCTGGGACAGATAGGCTGCTCAAAGCTCCCCTCTCTCTCAGGTGAACAGAGAAACTTCCTTCTATCCAAGTAAGGTATGGTTAACACAGAAACTTGTAAGTCAGCCCTGGATTCAGCAATAACCTGAAAACTGGACTATACTAGTTCAGAAAGGTGGGTAACAAGTATATATATTTATTTATTTTATTTTATTTTTTCAGAAAATAGAGTAGATACAATCAAAACAACACTTTAAATACACAGAAAAGGCTATCACACTTTAGTGTGTAGCCTACAACAGTTAAACAGATTATTTAAACACAAAAATGACTTACTTCAAGTGCAGGCAGCAAATAAGTACAATATGTAGCAATAACAAACATTTTAAACCACAGATTCGCTAAAAAACTGGCGTTTAGGCAGAATTAGTTAAGACAGCAAGAAAAGCAGAAAAATTATACTTAAAAACTCCAAAGTCACTCTTTTGTCTCTCTGCTGCTGTAGACTCTGCAGAACACCTGGAAGGAACTTGCTGAGCAGAATACAAGTGCAAAAACTGTGCAAATGCAGTTTTTATAGCAGGGAAGTGAAAGAGATAGAAATTAGCCCAAAATGGCCAATAAACTATTAACTTCTGGGCTGAAACCACTCCTCCAGGGACAGATAGGCTGCTCAAAGCTCCCCTCTCTCACAGGTGAACAGAGAAACATCCTTCTATCCAAGTAAGGTATGGGCAACACAGAAACTTGTAACACAGCCCTGGATTGAGCAATAACCTGAAAACTGGACTATACTAGTTCAGAAAGGCGGGAAACAAGTATTTTTTTTCCAGAAAATAGAGCAGATACAATCAAAATTAGCCTAAAATTGCCAATAAACTACTAACATTTGGGCTGAAACCACTCCTCCAGGAACCGATAGGCTGCTCAAAGCTCCCTGTCACAGGTGAACAGAGAAACTTCCTTCTATCCAAGTAAGGTATGGGCAACACAGAAACTTGTAACATAGCCATGGATTCAGTAATAACCTGAAAACTAGACTATACTACTTCAGAAAGGTGGGAAACAAGTATATATATATATATATATATATATATATATATATATATATATATATCTATATATATATTTATTTATTTACTTTTTTTCAGAAAATAGAGCAGATACAATCAAAACAATACTTTACTCAATTAACCAGTTAAAAAGCTCAAAACTGAGTCCTGTTCCAACAATCTTCAATCAGACAAGTTCTAACTGCACAGTCCTGCCACTAGAGTGCAGAGAAACCTTCTCCAAAAAAGACAACTTGGATCGGTGCACAAGTTATACAATCAAAGCTAGATCCAGCCGACCTGAATCTAGTCTATGCTACAGCAAACAAGGTGTATCGATTTCAGAAAGAAACAGTTCAAGTAAGCATGTACAATAAGTCTTTAACCAGAAAATCCCAGCTCAGAAGGGCAGCATCTAGCCTCTCCTCCCATAAGATACACACTGTATATACACAAACCTAAATTGTTAACATTACACCTGATGGTTAATCAGAAATCTGACAAGATTTTTCAGAAGATGACAGTGTGTTGAGCATAAGGATTATGTGGAGTGGAGCAACAATGACTTGCACGGTGGTGCAAGGTTTGATTCACTCATCGTCCTTTGCCTAACTGGGTGTCTCTAAGTAAGTTGTTTAACCAGACACAGCTCCTGGGCTTAGTCTGAAAATGATCCATGGCGATCAGTGCTCTACCCCTGGAAACAAATACACATGAATTAATTAATCATAAAATATCATAAAGTGGAAATAATTTGATACTGGTTGGTGTTTTAGAGGGATAAATAAGACAGATTTGTTGGACTATGTTTTCTTGTGGTTCTAGGAAATTAATTATGTATTTCAATCTCCCCTTTGGCAATATGTGATCAAATATTTCTGATATATGGATGGTATTTTTATTTGGATGTAAAATGGAACTGTTGGTGTAATAATTATATCAATGACACAACTTTCTTCAGTTTTGCTACTGAATCATATCAGAGCAGTAATAACTTTTTAGATGTTATTATCTACATAACCTTTTGTGACAAGAGGTATAAGTCTACTGATTTTAGGAAAGACTCATACTGATTTTTTTTTGTTTGCATCACCCTCTCTGACAAAAGAAAAACTTCTAAAAGTGCAAGATGATAAGATTGTCTAGGATTGTATCAGAAGAAAAAAAAGTTTTGTTAAGAATTGTGCAAACTGAAGTGCATCTTTCTTGTTAGGAATTACCCTCAGTCATTGCTTGATGAAGATGGATATAAGATTTTATCCAAATGAATTACTAAGTTTTAGCCTACTTTAGACATCCATCTTCCATGAAAAAGTTATACAAACCTGCAAACAATTACTCAGTAACAGAATTAATGACATTAAGAAAATCTTTAATAACATTTGCAAACATATATTTGAATCTGTCAACCTACTTACAGGTTAGGTGAAGCACTCAATTTTTTTTTTATTTTAGAGGGTTAAAACATAAAAATCACACTTTGAATATCATTATGGGCGCAACTATACTTCTGGAACCACAAAGTGCGTTATGAACAAATGTAGATCATGCACTCAGTGCAGATATATTCAATACATACTGAACATTATGCTTGCTTCACACCCCAGAGTAATTTTAACTTATGGTAGGAATGATTATATCACATAAAGAGTTTTACACAGAGCTAGCTGTTTGACTTGTCCTGCTTTTTATGTGGAGAAAATCTTAATAGGTTATAAGATCTGGACTATACAAGCATGTATATGCCATTAAAAATAATGACATAAATAATGCACTGAATACACATAGATTAATAAATTCATAGATTATTACTAGGCTAATGAACCTGGGGACCTTTCCAAGCCTAGCCAATTTTTCCTGAAAGAATAGTGATGCCCTGTATCTAAATAGGTTTTTGAAGGCCAGACATTTATAAGTTACCTCTCTCTCTATAAGGGACATGGGTTACAAGTCCAGTGTGAATTTACTATTCCCTATCCAATAGTCTAGGTTGCGCTTGAACTAGGTGATAGGCAAACTCAGCTTCACATGGATGGGAAGACTGTTCCACAAGAGAGACATTCACTGGGGCACATATCTGTCTCTTCAGCATGTTCTGTTTAAGTCACAGATAAAATTCAGGTCCTTAGACCTTGTATTTCTGGTACTGCCTGACTTATAAATATGCAGGAGATTCATAAGTGTGGGGTTTGTGGATGCCCGGGAAGCCAGGCATAGATCACCTCTGCAATCTGTAGGAGGCTGAGAAAGGACTTTAAGACACTCTGCATAAGGCAGGTTAGTTAATCTTGTATTCCTTTTGCGAGGAACCACAGAAGTCACTCTAGTTTCTGCATAGGCCTGGACAGGTGCATGTGAAAGAGAGCACTGTATTCTAAGACTGGTCTGATAAAGGCAGAAGTACAATGGGACAATGACTTCTTTGGATCTAGATGCCATGCCCTTACTTCTAAGTTCTGCAACATAAAAGGATTTCCTTATCACTGTGACCATACTGTAGTCAAAGTAAAGTTACTGTCTGCATGGTAACTTATGTAAGAATTTTAATAAATTTTTATTTTTTTATGTTTTGTTTTAGAAAAGTATTGATATGCTTGGGAGGGTGGGAAGCTTACCATGAGTATAAGGAATTATACTGACATTACCTTTTTATGCTACACATCTCCCTAGGACTGATGATAAATTGTCTATATATGGTGCATTAATTTTAAAATCAGCAGAACTCTAAGGTAATGATCCTGGGAAATTATTTATTTATTTATTTTTGTTGAGCTAATATGCATCTTTTAAATGTTTTGTTATACATAAATATAGGTTTCAGTTTTAATATTTTAGTTATATTATTCTATATGTGTTTACGGCACTATTTTTTTTTTTAATTAGTACAGTCTTAATATATGAAGCATAGGTTGTAGGTAGATGGGGCAAGATTTGAAACAGTTATAAGGAAATATTGTTTCACTAAGAAAGTGGGTGAGCTATGACATGGCTGCTATATATTCTGCATTGACGTAGGGGCTCAGAGTTAAATTGGATTTATGCAAAAATTATACAGTTGTAGGTGACAAGCATCTGTACAGGGATTATCAACAATATCTGACAGACATCTAAGCATCACTTCTGTCACTCTAGTCTTATATTTGTATTATTAAATTGATGTTCAGTAATGACCTTATGAACAAGTTAAACTAGGAGAAATTGTAGATAAGAACAGCCCATTATTTCAAAAGCAGCAAATCATGCATTCTGTTCCTGCCATTTGTTCTATGTCTTTTTAACATTTTTTTTATTTGTTTGCTTGCATATTTTGTTGTTAAGTCACTCTAGATCTACATCTTATAATCAGAGTAGATGTATGATGGTATTTGTGACAGGATGCCTTGAAGATATGAAAACAGGACTTAGGCAGGCGTGGCTCATGCTATCGGACTGCAGGACTACAGCCCCCCCCCCCCCCCCAGCTGTAAAAAGAAATAAAAAGAAAGATAAAATATGTTAGCTCAGTTAGCTGCAAGCACGACTGACTCACTGTTAAAGTCACAAAACTTGAACAGCGCACGCATGCTTGCTCGGCGAGTTCCAGGTTTAAAAAAAAAAAAAAAAACATCTAGTTTCTGTAACTCCAGACTGCTGTGAAAGAAGTCCTGATTAAAAAGAGAAGACATCAGTGACAGATGCCCAGAAATACATGCAGTTTGTAATCGTGGTATAGTGGAAGGGGATTGGACTGCCACATCTGCATTCATGTACGTGACATGGATGGGTAGATGACTACTGATTGGTTCTCGCTCTCTTCCCCCACTTTGTGTGCTGGGAAAAAGAGAGCAAGAAACAGTCAGACTCACCCATGCTGGCCACACTCCATCTAATTTGCAGACTAGAGCATGTTTTACATCATTAGCCTCCACACCCATGCTATTGAGATCTTTGAAACTCAATCAGTGGAGCAGATTTTGGCAAGGTAAGAAGAGAGGCAAATGCTGGGTTTCTTCTGAAATGCTTTCCTTATGCAAAAAGCAGAGCTTAGTACTTTCAGGGTGTTTAGAGGGAAAATTGCTGCTACTTGTAAATTAGGAAAATCTTATTTAAAGACTATAACATCCAGGTTGTTAAATGGCAGTTTGTAGTGCACTGTAGAAGTGATGTGATATTTCTCCCTAGCATTCAAGCCGAAATGGAAAGTGGAAAGTCGGCAACTCGTACATACTGTCTGAGCAACAAAATATTAATTCTTAAAGCTCCATACTAGGAAGTATAAACCTTTGGTGCACATTGTACTGTCGAGTAAGCTGTCCCTTCTGTTTTTTGTCATAGTAAGGATGATTGTTCTTGTCATCCACTAGAATCCCATCAGTCTTAATGGCAACTACCCCGGTATCCATATGGCAACTACCTCAGTATCCAATGGTACTTACCACCTTCTGATCACCTATTGTCACCCCATTACTACAGTCCCTGGTCTAGACAACATCTTGACTCATAATAATTAGAAACTCTACCCACCACAAAACACAACTTGTAACCCTCCCAATGCGCAATATTTGTACTAGACTGTAAATTAAATATCACAAAGTTTGTCAGTATACATCAAAGGGTTAATGTTATGTATATTGCAGATATGAGAAAGCTATGTAACACAGAAGATTGTAAAAGGAGATCAAAGCTCTCAAATCTCCACCTCTAAGACAAATGTGTTTAATTGTTTTACCCAAATAAATTAAAAATCAGCAAGTGCAACCATCCTCTGTCATTTTGAGATGACTTGCATAAGAAATGGGAACAGCACTACAGTGTCTACTTGCAAAGCCTGTTTGTTTGCATTGTTGCACATGATACCATTCAAATTTAAAAAAGAGGAGAGACATGCCAGTCACCTTTATATGGGGCCATAGCAACTAACCAGCTGTACGAGTGCAGCTACAGCTGAGCACTCTGCTAAGGACACACCATACTGTTTTTGGAATAAGGCAGTACTAGGGGCTACTTTGGAGTACAGCAGGTGGGCAGGTCATTCTGCTAGTACCATCAGTAATGCTCACTAGTATGTGACTAAAAACAAATCACTGCTTGTGTGTGTGTGTGTGTGTGTGTGTGTGTGTGTGTGTGTGTGTGTGTGTGTGTGTGTGTCTGCATGAGTGCATGGAGATGCCTATATGATCCAACAAAATATGACAAAAGGAATATGACAGATGTTATAAAAAGGCATTGTTTATACCATAAAATGAAAAAACAATGTATATAAGTATATGGAATGTGAGGATTATGGCATAGTGCTCCCTATGTGTAAGAGGGTGACTGGTCACATGTACAATGTAAACCTCTCACTGTAATAAGTACCTTTCTCCTGTGCACCCTGCATGCTAAAATTGATCCCGTATGACGTTAAATGACTATTGCCTTCTTTCTGCTGAAAGTAACAGCATCTGATTTCCTGATAAGAGTTCCTGCAGTTTCATGCCCAGGGCAGCTATTACAGAAGTGCCTCTACCATCTCACTAAATTGAATAGCCTGTAGATCTAGCCCATGGATGACCATGATGAAAGTCTTCATGTTTGTATTTTGACCATATTTTTCTGTCTTGCCAGTTGTACAGAGAAGTCCATCCTCACTCCAAGAGGCTGCAGGATCTTCATTCATGCTGCCACTAAGCCAGGTTCTTAAACAAACATTGGTAACTACAAAGTCAACCAAGAAGGTGTAGAGTGAATGCTCTGCTTCCTGGTGGCTGGAAAGGTTCCCTATTAGATGAATGAATGCTTAAAATGCTGAGTACGACATGCTCAACAACTTTTAAGTGAACGTTCATCTAAGCGAAAGTCAAGAACGTCGAATCAAGGAGTTTCAAAATGTTACAGTTGGCCAGCCATGAGGAAGCCAATGGCTGACATCAGAACATTCACACTCTCTCGCCGTTCTTACAGTCCTCCACTGCGGTGCAGTCTTGATATTCACCCTGTGTAATGTTATGACAGTGCTCCATTGTAGTGTGATCTTTGAGATGATATATTTACATGGGTGGGAGTAGGGGGCACAGCCCCCGAGGTTGGGGGTGTTTTTTTTGGGAAGGGGGGTTGTAATGGTGTACAGTACATTGTAGCCATCAGCCATTGGCTTCCTGACAGATGGCCAACTATAACTTTTCGAAACTCCTTGTTTCAATATTTTGGGGTTTCGCTTAGACGAACGTTCACTTAAAAGCTGTTGAGCATGTTGTACTCAACATTTTAAGCATTTGTTCATCTAATATAGACCCGGGTGGAAATGATGCAGCAGAAAGTGCACAAGTGACCCCAAGTGGATGCTATGATATTGACAGGTAGTCAGCTTGTTTGAACACTGGTGCTGTATGACAGGATGGTGGACTTCATACAGGCATGTGTCAGAGGCCATAAAGTACAGCCCATGATTATTGCATTATGTTGTTCAGGGACAGCAGTGACACCTTAGTTGGCAGGAGTATGTTAAGTATATAGGAAGGATTATGCCACTTTTCTTGTATTTCAGGTGGCAGTAGTATAATGGAAAAAATTAAAACTGCAGGGATCATGAAACAAAACACCACTGAAGTAAAATGAATGTAGAAACTAAAAAAACAACATGGTATTTCTGTAGGCAGAAAAAACAAAGTGTACTAAAAATAAAAAACAAGTTTAATGGTAAGTTCTTTTACTGTTAACAACAGCTTCATCAGACATCTCCATCAAAGAAAGCCATCCATTTATATTCAAAATAACCAATCAACATCAAGAGACAATCAACAAATTAAAGCATAAAACCCATTTTTAAAGTGCCAACACTTAAAACTGCCATCTGTATACATAGTACAAAGACACATTTCAACCATAATTTAAATGTATAAATACATATATAAAAATACACATATAAAAAACACATAAAAAAGTCAAAAACTTTAATGTTTCAAGGGATTCTGTTTTCAAAAAGGTTTTAGTGAAACCATATAATTAATACCAGGGTGGTGATCCGCCCTAAAGAACAGAATCCATTTCTGTTCCCGGGCCTCTGCCTTATTCTTAATGTCATCTCCCCTTACACTCTCAACTACAGTCTTTAGTACAAAAACATAAATTGATGTTGATCACTATTAGACCACACATGTTAGCCAGAGCATTCATTTCTTTGTTGTTCCTGATGTCTCTTAAATGCTCAATCACCCATTCTCTTAAGAAACGTTTAGTCTTCCCAAAATAGTACGCACCATAGCATGTACAAAAGGCATAGTACACTATGTTCTTAGTAGTGCAATCAGAATAAAATGAAGACTCTACAACACATCTCTGTGTAGGATGTACAATACTACTACAGGCATGCACATATTTACACATACTGCATGTCCTACAAGGAAATGTCCCTTTCTTTTGGGAAGCTATCATATGTGGGGTCTCATCTTTCCTGTAGCAAAGCTGCCTTTTAATAGATAAATTATTTTTGAAAGCAAAACTCGATCTTTCAGTAACAATCTCCCTTAAATCACTGTTTGCATACAAAATATTCCAATTTCTTTTCACAATATCAGAAAACAAATTTATGTCATTGGAATATGTTACGAGGAACCTAACAACAGCTTCATCAGACATCTCCATCAAAGAAAGTCATCCATTTTTTTCGAAATAAGCAATCAACACCAAGAGACAATCAACAAATTAAAACATAAAACTCATTCTTAAAGTGCCAACACTGAAAACAGCCATCTCTATACATAGTACAAAGACACATTTCAACCATAATTTAAATGTATAAATACATATATAAAACTACACATATAAAAAACACATACAAGAAACTCAGAAACTTTAATGTTTCAAAGGTTTCTGTTTTAAAAAAGGTTTTAGTAAAGCCATATCATTAATACCAGAGGAAAACGGGTGCTTGAGCATTTAAGAGACACCAGGAACAACAAAGAAATGAATGCTCTGGATAGGCATGTGTGGGCTAATAGTTTCAACATCAATTATTAAGAATACGACAGAGGCCTGTGAACAGAAACGGATTCTGTTCTTTAGGGCAGATCACCCCCATGGTATTAATGATATAATATGATATAATCTCAAAGATCAACTCACATACTGTATGTGGAGTGGGCAATAGGGACTAGGGCTATGTGTGAATGAAGCAACTGGCCCTGAGGTTTATTTATTTATATTTTTTCTTTTTTATTTTACATTTGTTGACCGGGAAAGTCCGGCTGGACACATGCCCATTTTCAGCGGAGCCCCCAGGAGAAAAGCTCCATTTCCATATATGAACAAGTTATTAAGGACAGTGGCATTAACCTACAAGACAGGTATAATAACATTAGGAAATACAGTAAGCACAGGCTCATAGTAAGATATACAATCAGAGGTATCACACTTCTTTAAGCATGCAGTATATTACAGACATACACACTTAATACATGCAGTATATTACAGACTTATACACACTTAATACATGCAGTATATTGCAGACGTATACATATAGAATATATGCAGTTCTTAGCAGGCTCATAGATACATTATAACGCAGTATGTGCTTATCAATGCAGACAGTTAAATACATGTGATAATGCCACTTTTGGACCAGAAACAAGGTGAGAAACTTGACTTGACATTTGCCATTGACTAGAGATATTGCTTGTCTTTACCCAGGGGTGAGACAGGAGCATAGCCAGTTGTTCTTAAGGTGGGCATTTAGTAGTTTTTTAAATTGTGTCATGGAATTATTTGATGTTAGGTGGGCAGGTAGGGAATTCCAGAGTTTGGAAATATAGCAGCTAAAGAGAGATTTCCCTGCCTCATTGTTATGTTTGGTAACTTCAAGGAGGTTAAGGGTGCTTGATCTCCTAGTTCTTACTGTGGTGTGAGGACGTATAACATTTTGAAGGGCTGGGATTTTGTCTGAGTTGTAGTATAACTTGTGTGCTAGTGACAATTGATTGAGTTGAAGTAGTTTGAGGGAACTCCGACTAGTTTAGTTTTTGAGAGATTCCCAGTTATGTGTTCTATGTGGTGATTCTGATGCAAATTTAGCTATCTTATTGTAGCAGGATTCACGTTTATGTAGTTCGGATTTACAGAGGTTAGTTAATGCTGTGGATGCATAGAGGAGGGTGGATAGTAGATGTGTCCTGTCTATTGTGGTTTTGGATAGCTTGGAGAGAAATTGCTTGTTGCGATAGAGTAGTCCCAGTTTTTTGTGAACTTTCTTTATAGTTTAGGCAATATGCAAGTTGAATCTTGGATGGTTGTCTATTTCCATGCCTAAATGTTTGGTGTGGGTAGTTGGGGTAATAGCAGTTTTGTTAGTAGAGGTGATATTAAAGTTGTCTGTTTGGGGGAAGGTTCTATAAGAGGTGAAGTGGAGTAATTTAGATTTAGCTCAGTTAAGAATAAGCTGGTGGGAGTTGAACCAGGTTTCAGCTAGAGAGAAGCATTCTTCTGTTTGGAAGTGGATGTGCTCAAGTGTTGGAGTGGCACATATGATTGTGGTGTCATCTGCGTATTGAATTATTGTGGCCTTTGGTGTGGAGGATGAGAACTGATTGGTGAATAGAGTGAAGAATAATGGGCCTAGGATAGAGCCTTGTGGGACTCCTATGGATACTGGTAGTTGAGAGGATAATTAGTTCTGCCATTTCACTGCTTCTTGCCGACATGATAGATAGCTCTTAAGCCATGTGATGGAGGAGAAACTGAGGTTTAGGGTAGATAGTGTATGAAGAAGTTTATTGTGGTTTATATCGAATGCTTTAGATAAATTTAAGAATAAGGCAGACACTAGTTGTCCATTGTTTCTGCGTTGATTTATGGTATTAGGGAATGCAATAAGTTAGGTGGTGATACTATGAAAGGGTGTAAAGCCATACTGGTTTTTGGATAGCAAATAGTTTTTTTGAAGGTAATCTATGAGTTGTGTGTGAATGACCCATTCTAGGATTTTTGATAAGGGTGATAAAATAGCAATAGGATGATAGTTGTTGAGTTCAAAGAGTTACCTCCTTTGTGTAATGGTATGATATGGGAGGTTTCCCATATATGGGGTACTTTGTGCTCCGAGATAGACCTGTTGATGAGGACTGCAACAGGGTAGGCTATAGCTGCTGCAGTTATTTGGAGGTAATCTGTAGGTAGGTTATAAGCAGCCAGGGTGGTGGGTTTGAGTTTTTGGAGGAGTTTTTGAATGATTGACACTGGCTAAAAGGTAAAGTGAGAGTTATTATTTTGTGGTTCTTGTGGTTCATTTGTAGTTGGTATGTTTGTTGAGGTAGGGGGACTGGTATTAAGTTGGTTATTAGCTATGGCCTAGATTGTCTCAGTAAAGTATTTATTAAACTGGGTGGGGATGTTATCATGGTCGTTCCCAGTTATAGGTGTGGAGGATTTAGTTTTCCTAGGTTGCAATACAGAATTAATTGTAGCCCAGAATTTATGGTAGATTTTGGTTATAGGCGATTTTGTCTATTTTGATGCATTTCTTGACTTTATTACATAGTTGTAAGTAATTTTGTTTATCTAGTTGGGTTTTGTTTTGTGAAACTGAATCCATGCTCTGTCCCTTTCTTTAAGAATTGATCTGGTAGGTTTAGTTAGCCAGGCGGTATATTTAGCTTTTATTCTTGTGGTTCTGTTGGGGGCATGATGGTTTAGTATTTTTATGAAGGTTGTATTAAAGTACATTACTGCATCTTCTAGAGCTAATTATTCAGTTATTACGGATAAAGTTCTATCTGTTTCTGACTTCTCTTTGAGTTATCTGGCTTATTTGGGGAGTTTTGGTTCTCAGTAGATATGTAGGTTGCTGGTCACTGAGAATGTCAGGTAGACATCCAGCTAGGGATATGAGGGATAGGTGGGATATAAGTATCCAGTCCAGTATGGACTGACGTTTGGATCTTTTACTGATGTAATTCTGGCTTTGCAAGATTGCAATAGTTGTCTGCACTTTCAGATGAATGTAATCTAATTATCAAAATGTATGAGTCATTCTAACTGTAAGTTATTTCACATCTGTTCATGCATATACTGAATGTCTGTTTAAAAATGTTTGTAATATGTTAAGAGCATTTCTCCTCGGACATATGCTGAAAAGGTGTATTTTGACTAAAGGCAGTTGGACAAAGCTGGGTAAGCAAAAGCAAAATAAATAATAAGAAATATGCATTTGTGTAAGGTGAGCTGACACACATAAGTTGCTTCTTTCATACACATGTACCCCCTTCACACACACTTGGCACTTGCTGGATTCAAACCCCTACCTAACTATGTTATAACACTAGAAACGGACGCATTAGTAGAGCGCGCACTTGGCACTTGCTGGATCAAACCCCTACCTAACTATGTTATAACACTAGAAACGGACGCATTAGTAGAGCGCGCTATTGTGACTAATGATTTTGTCAATTAAGTGAAATTAATGCAAGTATGTTAATTTAATCCTGGCAGGATCAAAGCAGATACTTTTGTTCAGTAATGGGGACGTGGAGGCTGTTTGTGAATTAATTGAGTTGACTGGCCCTGCTCTTTACTGTTGTAATTCTGGCTTTGCAAGATTAATGTGTATTTTGTTAAGGTCAGCTGTCATAAAAGCTTGTGTCAATGTCTCTCAGAACCACTGGCACATTAGGAGTTGGAGTGACCTGGAACTGTGAATAATAAATTAAGATAGTACAGTGGGATTTCTAACTCTTACTTTTCACTTGGCATTGTACAAAATGCAGACTGCCTGATGCAGTGCAATCTATGTGTACTCATAATAGTTTCATACAGTCAAGACCAACTAATTTTCTACTGTTTAGAGATGTTTTGGTTTTGTGCTGATATATAATCTAAACACCTCATTTGGTCTAAAATACAATTTATTTAGTCTAATATTTGGTAGACTATTTAGCATGTGCAATAGTGATCGAGCAATGAGCAGTTATTTTTATGTAAAATGGTAAGCACAATCAGTGTTGATCCAACTTTACCATAGCTCTGCCCTGTGAAGTTAACCCCACTCCCAAACATGTGTCTCCTGTTGCCCCCCTTTGATATGAAGTCACCAGCCACCACAGGGCTTAAGAATTACTGTCTTGCAGCTGACACAAATACATTCTATGTACATCATAGCCTTGGTACAGCTATTGCCAGCATGCTCTGTAGTGCCATGTCAAGAATATGAGAGTTTTCTTAGCATAACTTCAGGTATTAGGAAACCAGGTATTTAGTCAGTCACAAGAGACAGTCTTCTTCTTCTTCTTCTTCTTCTTTCGGCTTTTCCCGGATAAGGGTTGCCACAGCGGATCACCTGTTTCCATTTCTTCCTGTCCTCTGCATCTTGCTCTGTCACAACAACCACCTGCATGTCCTCTCTAACCACATTCATAATCCTTATCTTAGGCATTCCTCTTTTCCTGTTACCTGGCAGCTTCATCCTTAGCATCCTTTTCCCAATATACCCAGCATCCCTCCTCAGCGCATGTCCAAACCAATGCAATCTCGCCTCCCTGGCTTTGTCTCCAAACTGTCCAACCTAGGTTGACCCTCTAATATACTTATTCCTAATCCAGTCTACCATCGTCACACCCAGTGAAAATCTTAACATCTTTAACTCTGCCACATCCAGCTCTGACTCCTGCCTTTTCTTCAATGCCACTGTCTCCAACCCATATAACATAGCTGGTCTCACTACCTTTTTCTAGACCGTCCCTTTCACTCTTACTAGAGACAGTGATATCACAAAATGATGATATTGCTGAAAGTGTGTGTGTGTGTGTGTGTGTGTGTGTGTGTGTGTGTGTGTGTGTGTGTGTGTGTGTGTGTGTGTGTGTGTGTGTGTGTGTGTGTGGTGTGGGTGTATGTGTATGTGTGTAAAGTGTGTGTGTGTGTGTTTATGTGTGTTTCATTCAAAGTTAGAAATGTAAACCAGGCACTATTATATTTAAAACATATGTATTTTTTCATTTTATACATTTATTGATATGTAGACCAGTAAACATGTGCCTCCTTTCAGGAGTGACTTTGGAACATGCATCTGTTTGCAAGGCATGTTCAGTCATACAAGATGGAAGTAAGAGCATGGAGAGAACCATTATCTGCAGTAGAAGAAAAAGCTTATTATCAGAAAAAAGTTATAATCCTATAAGCACTGATACTTTGTGAGTTAACAGTGTCCAAGCAGTTTATTCCTTTAAGTTTAAAGCCTCCAAATTGATTTTGCTGAAAACCTCTTTTCAACAAAACTGACGTTGTCCTTTCCCTACTGTTGTGCAACCATGGAAATAGAATTTATAAGTTGGGGTGTGTGGAAGTTCTCATGTGGGAGTTGAAGATGGGCTTTCTCCCTGAAAAAAATAACTTTAGGTTTACTGAATATAGTTTTTAATGAAATTATTTTGGAGGTTTGAAAGTTTGAAGAAATTACCATGGACAGGTAAGTCGACCTGAATCTGAGAAAAGCTTGAGCATATTTTAACACATTTTTAATAATTTAAACTACTAATAATTGCAAAAATCACATTTAACAGATCGTAACACTATCTAAACCATTAAGGAAAGCATTTATTAGTGAACACGGTATACAGGATAACCCATTCATTGTAGGAATCTCTAATTACAATAGCAGGTAGAGTTGAAGTGTGTCAGTTCTATAGCTTAGTTCAATAATACAATAATCAATTGCCAAATACACTGACATAAGTAAAGGCAATATTAACATGCAGGTAAATTACCTTTAAAAATAAAAGTGTTTAAAATGAGAATAGAAAAAAGATTGGATAAGTAATATTGTGTACAGTTCTGTACATGTAGAGGGAGACTGTAGCCACCTGAGAGAAAGGCAAGAAAATTGTCTATGATTCACAATAAATGTCATTTAAAATAACAAAGAAGAACATGCCAGCTATATTGCTGACAGGAGTATTCTGAAGGTTCATGTTGCAAAAAGATTTACTCACATCAAGAGCATCCAAAAAATCCAGCTAGATTCCTTCAAAAAACAAAATGTGAAAGAGAATGAGATAAATCAGACCATACATAAAAATGGCTCAGTGCAGATAAAATAATATATTATTTAACTGAAGGTTTGGCATTTAACAGCCAGAACTTTGTTATTGATATTTATTGATATATTATTAATAAAAACTGATGGAATTACAGGATGCCTGGTCAGAAGCAAGAGAAGTATTAAATAATGTTTGTGAAACATAAAGTATTAGTTAAATACCTAGTCGGCCTGCAATTAATCTAACAGATAAGAATACAGTTATACTAGGTGGGCAATACAGTTCTTATTGAGTATGTTCTGTGTATCTCTGCTTCCCGTTGTTAAAGGTGTTATTCTGTTTTTAACACACTGCTATTATGCAATAACAATGCAAAAAAAAAGAAAACATTTAAATATTTTCTGGGGTAAAGAAGATAATTGCCTTGATAAAGCAGTACTTGCAAAGTGCAGATTCCTGACCTTGAGAGGGCAGACCACAGAAAAAGGATTAATGTTTTTTCTTTCACCAAGAAAACTCAAAATGTATTGCAAGGATACCTTGCATTTATTTCTTAGCTCTTGTTATTACTGAGAAAGAAGAGATGCTTTCTGAGCGGAATTCTTGAAGTAAATGGAGACAGTTCTCCACATCGTTAAGTTATTCAGACCTTCTAATCTACAAGAAGAAGGAAAATATTTCTTAGACCAGTATTTTAGTGACACTTATCTGTATCCTACATGGTGTGTGCAGACCTAGATAGCAACAATTGCCTACATCCAAGAGGGTATGTGCAGAGATAGATGAAGATTTGTAGACTATGGCTAGATGCCAAATTGCAGCTAAAAGGCATGGCCATTTTTGTTGGTAATCATGGACTCCTTACACTTCTGCACCGTAGTTAGTAATAGTTTTCATGCAGGAATTAATGCATTTAAGAGAAAGTGATCAACTAATGATAAAAACAAGAACATGTGACTTTAGCTTTGGTTATGATAGGCTGATTACATTGAGCTTCACCAGGATAATGACCACTTGTCGCAAAGTCTAATCAGTTACCTTCACAAATAACAATGTAAGACAGTTGTTAAAGAGTGGCGAGTCTTAAAACATTAATTGCCCAAACCTCTGTTAATATGGCAGAACTTTAGTTTGCTAATCTTTCAGTTAAAAATGGCATTCGTGCAACATTCAAGTGAATCAAGACCTGACACATGACCTGAGTTTAAGGACAGGAAAAGAAATTTATAATCATCACAACATCAACACACTCTATCCCTGTAATGCCATCTTCCAATGTACCATTTAACAACATAAAAGCTATTCAGAGCAATCACAATGAAAATTGACTATTATCTTGTTATCAATTAATTATGAAAAAAATACAAATAAATACCTGACTTGGAAATAAGTAGATGCATTATATGGATAGCAGTAATTACATTAAAAGCAGAGAATATTTCTGATAAAATGTTAATGGTTTTTAACTACACAATTATGATAATTTTGCTCTAAATCATCACAATAGTGTAAAAGTAGTATGCTGAACCGCTTCTGTAGTTTGTACACATTAGTACACTTGTGATGATTGCTAAAGCTGAAAGAAATCCATTGATCTAATCCATATCTTTATATACATAGGTTTATAGGTTCATAGGTATTTACTAGGCTAACAACCACAAGGGCTTTTTTAAGTCTAGCCATGCATCCCAAATCTCTGACATGTTCTGATACCCTTGATAAGTGTAAGCAGGGGTTTCAAAGATGAACCATTTACAGGTCACCTGTGTCCGTTAGAGACACAGGTGCCAAACCAGGGATGAATTTCCAGTTTCCCATCCAATTTTCCAAGTTGCATTTGAATTGGGTTAGGGAGGAACTCTGCTTTACATGGATGATATAAATAAACGAAATTAAAATTGCAATATGGAATAAAGAAGTTAGATTTTATCATCTCATAACATGAATATATTCTTTAAGTAAAGATAATGATATTTGGGTATAGCATTATTCAATCATGGAAGTATTTTTTACCTTATGAGAATAACACCCCCATATGATACAAATTACAGTGTTATGTGTCATCTGTGAGATATATAGGGACAAATCTATCACAGTGACCAAGATGATACAGGATTAGTTACTGATTAGGCACTGGTGGAGTCAGCAAGGGGGAGCCCCAGTAGCCACTGTCAGTTTACCTATAGTAGGAGAAGGAAGGCATCCCATCCTACTCCCTGGTGCCAAGTAACCCGCATAGCACTCATAAGGAGCATGACATCTTACATGATTATAGCATTGAGAGATTTCTCAGATGTCATACTGCAGGATGTCAGTTTCAAAGGAAGCGTGATGCTAATAAGCAGGAATAGATGTCGATTTCTAGGAACAAGAGTGACAGCAGAGTGAAAAGGGTATAGTTAGACTCCAAACATGAACAATAAGATCATCAGTGGCAGCTGCTAGACAGGTAACATGGTGTGCAGTGCTTCAGGACAGCTAGTTTTAGAACATGCATGGAAATGCTAGTTTTACACAATCAGGAGGTCAGCAATCCCTTAGAAAAGAGTCTTAAATGTCTTAGTCACTAGATATTTGTACTGTCACAGTCATGTACTATAGAAGATTCAGATTCTTCTCCGAATAAAAAAATAGCATCAAACTGGAATTCTGTGCAAGACTGCTTACTTTTTAAACCTCTTGCTTCACATACTCAGCTACAAATTCACTGCACTTGCTAGGAGGGAGCATTTCTACTGCAGTAACCTGACTCAAGAAGCATGAGCAAGACCATAACAGCCAAGTTTTGAAAGTTCAAATTCAATAAAAATAAAATAAAAACATTTTTTTGTATGTTTATGCAGGAGAGACAACCCCCCGCCCCCCGCACACCCCCACACCTCGTGCTAACTAAATATATCAGCTTCGAAATCACACTTCAGTGACAAGAATGGTACATTTCTTGTTCTGTCCAGTACACCTGTCTACGTTTAAACCATTTGAAGTTTCAAAACTTTGATCGTATGGTCTCGACCATATGAAGTTTGACGTTTTGAACCTTCAGGCTTCCACATTACACGTATATATATATATATATATATAGAGAGTGTGTGTTTGTGTGTGTGTGTGTACATAAATATGTATATATTATATTATATATATATATATATATATATATATATATATATATATATATATATATATATATATATATATATATATATATATATATATATTTTTTTATGAAAATAAAACAAAAACTAATATATATGTGTATGTGTATATATATATATATATATATATATATTTTTTTTTTATGAAAATAAAACAAAAACTAATATATATGTGTATGTATATATATATATATATATATATATATATATATATATATATATATATATATGGGCTTTCTGAGCATCTGTTACAACAATTTTTAGTTACAGTAAACCACAGACAAAATTCTTTGTGTGCATGAAACAACACATAATGCTTGCAGTCAATGCCTTTTCACTTTTTCATTGTATCTCCTGATTTTTGAGTGATATATAAATTACCAAACTGCCTAGTTTACTCTGCCTATCACTGTTTTTTCACTGATAGCAACTGAAGCTTGAGGAATTTCACCTGACCAACTGTGGAGAAGCCCTTTATTAAATATCTTTCTTACATCAGAAAACTACTTAACAAATGTTTTCTTTTTCATTCTACATCTATCTGGATTTGGTAAATGGAATATTATTGCCAAAGAAGTCTGAACTTTATTCACAAAAATGATCTTGATATCAAAGTAAAGTCTTAGTTGTGTATTCTCTGGATTCCTCAAAATTATTTCTAAGTTACTAAAAATACAAAACGCTCCATACATTATTTATGAAATTATAATTGATAACAAAAGTTACAAATTAGACCAGGAAATTATATGGATACACACACACACACACACACACACACACACACACACACACACACACACACACACATATATATATATATATATATATATATATATATATATATATATATATATATATATATAGGCATTTGTTTAGGTGTAATGACTAAAGAAAACCATACATGAGATCATTCAATAGTTGGATCAGTTTATCTTTCTTAATTTGAAACATGAAAACAAGGAAATGCTATCTAAACCAACTTAACTAGAGAAAATAAAACAATTATAAACTTAAATAAAGCTCCCCGCACTGAAGGCTACACTGCGGAATTTTGTAAATGTTTTAAAGAAACTATGTCAGAAATTATACATGCATACATTTTAAACTTGCTTGCATAAAATAAATTATACATGCATAATTATTTATTTATATTATATTGAATAGCATGACCAATATTTATCTGAATAGATCCAAGCATTATTAAGACCGAAACCTAACAAAGACCTTGCAGACATTGCTAGTTAAGTACCTTTTGCTTATACAAATGTAATAGTCTTTCTTTATCAATCAGACATTATAAGAAATAGAGAAGCAACCAGCTAAACACTTTTGTTGAATACCTTACAAAACTTTTATCAATTTAATAATTATAAAATTTTTGTCTTGCCAGTCAATGCTTTTAAATAGTTTGATAAGGTTAAACTAAAATTCATTTCCTTAGTTTTTGCTAAACTTGGATTTCCAAATTTGATTTTATATCAAACTTCATCGACACTGTTACAAATCAATAAGCATCTTTCTTAACCCATATTTATCAAAAATGTTGAAAGACAAGACTGTCCCTCTCACTATATTTATTTAGTATAGATATTAACCCTTTTTTTTCTAATGTTAATACAAAAATCATACCATAATATTCCTAAATATTTTGGTCACAAAGTAAAATACACAGCATTTTGGAATTCTATAACTATGTACTTACTTCCTCAAATATAGATGTACTAAAATTAAACATATCATGCAATATTCTTTGAAC
>NC_056736.1:551512146-551522146 GCF_019279795.1 Protopterus annectens | reverse complement strand
GAATTTCAGACTTCATATTCTTCAGAAAGTATATGGTAAAACAACCTTTTATTCTAGCAATTGTCTAAGTTTATAACATGGATATTTGAAATTTGCCCATATTTTTGGGACTGTATTCCCCCATTATTGGCCTCGTCCAGGTATTTTGTGCTAAGGTTGAGAGCTATGGTGATAACTGAATTCACTGAATGTTTGGGGGCTGTATTCCCCCCATTACTGGCTTTGTCCACAAGTTTTTTGCTAAGAGGTTAAGAGCTATAGTAAGAACTGAATTCACTGAATATGTTTGGCAGCTGTATTCCCACATTATTGGCTTTTTTCAGGTGTTTTTTGCTAAGAGGTTGACAGCAATGGTGAGAACTGAATTCACTAAATGGTAGCCATTTAAGTTTGTCTTCCTCTGTTTCAGCTGATTTGGCATAGTGGTATGTTTCTCTGACTGTTTTGCACAGGGTCCCCTGGGTTCAAGACGTGGCAGTGAAATGTATGGTGGTAACACAGCATCTTGTTCTAGCAACTTTCCAACATTATACAAGCAATGTTTAAAATGTGTCCGTGGTTTTTGGCCTTTTGCCCCCCCCCCCAATAAATGTTGGCTTTTTCCAGATTTCTTGTGCTGCAAAGTTCAGAGATACAGCTGAGTGTCGAGTAGATTTTACAAGGAGCTGAGAGTTGCAGGGAACGCAAGTTTAGTGCTGCTTATGCTACGTCTGCTTGCATTGTTAATAGCACAACAGGTAGGGTACTTGCTTTTGATGCAGAAGGCTGTGGGTTCTACTCCCACAGTAGGTAGATGCATTGCTGATACTGTACTGTGTTGTTAAGGGGTGGATGCTACAGTCCTTTTTGGCAAAGATACCTAGTAACTATGAACCTGCTATCAGTTTTCCATCCTTTCCCTATTGCGGTATTACTAGCTTATCATTTTTTTAATGCATGCAACATAGGCAATTTATTCTTCAAGGGCAACAGGTACTTTATTTGTAGATGAAACAATGACATATAAAGTTGTTTGCTAGCAGCAACCTCTTTATTAGTTACAGATTTCTTTAATGTGGATTTTACTACTTCAGAGATTGTGCATATTTATTGATACTGGTGGACTATTGAAGGTTGAGTAGACTTTTTATGATGGAAATGTTCTGAATTGGGCAGTTTTGTCATTGGTGCATGCAGGTTGTTTCATTGTTTACTGGAAAAATGTTCAAAACAATAAATTTAAAATGCCCTCTAACAACTGTACTGTATTGTACAAGGAATATAATGTAATACAGTCAGGAAGGTGTATCAAAGAGCATGTGTATGTTTCATGTTCAAGGGGCCTATGATTTTGAAAACAGCCCAAAGTTAATCTTTATCTGCCACTGGCAAAATGTATTTTCTTTGAATGTGGTTTCAAATGCTGTTTCAATGCATGTGAGTTTCAAGGACAGATACGTTTTAATGCTGCGTCTATTTTCATTGTGAGACTGCATTGCTTTGTTTAACAGATATCTATTAGGGTTTGTGCTGTAAAATGCAAAATAAAACTTTCAAATGAAATCTAAATCATCGCAGAAGTAAAGCAGTATGCACATTACAGTGTTTATGATAAATGGGGCAAAATAACCAAGGAATGGGACATTGAAATGGCTGCAGGGGGGAGGTTCCATTCAACCATGATTTTGTGAGGGGGGTAGGGTAGCAAACTCACACAGCCCCGGTTGAACTATACCTCTCAGTTGTCCATATTTTTGCAGAATGAATAGATATTTGCTTCTTATTTTTGGTTTGTTCCTCATAAAATTTGTGGTTTTCTAGCAAATCATTTAGGAATGAAGTCACTAAATGACAGACATTGAGTTTCAGACATCATAAAGTTCAGAAAAATGCATGCTAATGCAAGACCTGTTATTCTATCAACTGTCTTAAGTTTATACAAGAGCAATTTTTAGTAGTGTTTGTATGTTCCCCCAATATATTTGGCCTTGCCCAGATTTCCTGCATTAAGAGGTTGACAGGTACGTGCAAATCACTTTGTAGAATTAGGAAAATCCAAACCTCTCAATTGTCCCCAGTTTTGGCTCAAAATGTTGCTCTCCCCAAATAATCCCTCCTCAAAATGGCAATTTTGGAAGAAAACATGGAGGGTTTACAATTATATATAATTGTAATGATCAGAGTTATAGATTACTTTTATTTCAGAAATGCATGTAGATGCTCTTATTTTGTTAACTGCTCAAGTTAAAGTTGTTAAGATTAAAAAGTTATCCCTTTTTTGACAGGTTCCCAGCTGTATTGTGTGGCAACTTTATATTTTTGCTTCACATTTTTGGTCTGTTTTTCATAAAATTGTGGTTTTCTGGCAAATTAGTGGCAAGTCATTAAAGACTGAAGTTAGAAAATAATGGTAGACATTTGAGTTTCAGATTGTATACCCTTCAGAAAATTCGTACTAATGCAAGATCTACTACTGTTCTATTATCTAAGTTAATAAGAGCAATATTTAAAAATTGTCCCTATTTTTGGGCCTGTGTCCCACTTCTAGTTCTATGTATGGCTCTGTCCAGATTTCTTGCTCTGAATTTGAGCGGTATGAGTGTCAGAGCCATCACCGTCAGCCAGAGACATTTCAAATTGTGACATACTTGTCTCACCCCACTCCCCATTGTAGTGGCTCTGGATGTGTCCAAGGAAGGCAAGGAGCAGTTATGGAGTGTAAGTGTGCAGAGTATTCCCCCATCCAAGGTAGACCACAAGTACGACCATGGCTTTTCATCTGTCCTTGATTTTGCAGAATGTTCTGGTTTTCTGTCATATTTTTATACTGTTGATTTATGCTTCTTATTATTCAGGAAATGCATGCTGTCACAGTGCTCTGTTGCTCTGTATAAGTAGCAATGATTTAATGACCATCAGGTAAGCTTGCCAGAGATTGTAAGATGCAAATAAGCTTTAATAAGCATACTGTTAAAGAGTTACCAGCATTGAAAGCCTTTTCGTTGTTACCATGCAGAGAATATTTACATAACTAGGTTATGTATAAGCCTTGGGTACTGAAATGCATATGACAGTATTTGTAATAAAAGGACAGGATTACAATATTTTCAGAAGCTCATTACATTTGTTGGAGACTTGCAGTCATCTTTTTTTGGAGTCTTGCAGTCATCTTTACAGGCTTTACCCGTAAACTAAACAGAATGCCAATCTATCATGTGTGGTCCATAACTTGTGCAGGAATCTGTTAAGCAATTTATCTTGAGCTTGTTTCTTGTTTGCTGTTCATTTTTTACTTTGATCATGTCTTCCCCATGAAACAAGTAGATAGTTGTGTCAGGCAGCAGGTCTTTTGGATAAGAAACATTTTTACAAGTGGGGGTATCACAGAGATTGCTACTTTCAGCATGTTACTTGGTAATTTTATAAAGCTGAATATAAATTATAATTAGAACTGCAGTGCAAGGAGTAGTGGTTTGAGTTGAGTGCTACTTGTTTTTTTTTATATTCCAGTAATGTATTTAAAAAGTAATTTTTTTTTTATGCCTCAAAACCTGTTTCCATCTGGATATTAAGTAAGTTGTCATGTAGCCAATGCACTGAAATATTTTTTTCTTCTACACTTCATTTTGTCTTGATTGGAATCTCGTAATGACTGTTTGGCACTCAGGGCAGTGTATCTAATTAAAGTTCCAGTTGTTGTGGTTTTGAGCATAGCTCCACCCTTTTCTAGTTGGCCAAACGCCTTCCCATTGGCCCCACCCATTCAGCTGTCTCCTGCAGCCCTCCTTTAATTTGAAGTCACCAGCCGCCACTGTACATTTGTGACACAAGCATATCAATCATGTTGATATTCACAAATGACAAATAATTATTTACACAATTGCAGATAGCTGGGCTGGCAGTATCTCCTTTCATGACAACAACATTAAGACATTTTGGGCAAATATAAAAACAAACACTTGGAGATGGAGAAATATGACCTTTTCATCCCTTTCAAATTAGCTATTGTATAGGCAAATATGTTTCCTAAGATTTATTATATATCATTTCTAAGTTTTTAAAACTATAGAAATCCATTTGTAACAAATTTGTATGGGCTCCTAAGTCAATGAGAATAGCATTTAGTAAACTTTAATCTCCTAAATCTTATGGAGATATGGGTTTAACTGATTTGTATATATAGTATTTAATTATTAATGTTGTAGACTATGGACAACAATAAAGGTAAATTCAGGGGGTAACCACTGGTACCCAGCTTGGACCCATATTTGGTATTAATGCTTTGAAACCTTCTAATATAATCCATTATCTATCCCTTTCCTGTTTATTCAAAATGCTAAACAAATAAAAATTCACAATTTCTTTTTTAATACTAAACACTTTTTTTTTCAAAATTGGATGAAATGGCTTGATTTACAAGATAGTTGCATCTTACTGCAACCAACTGACCATAGCCCTAATAGTCTTTCAAATAATTAAATGACTTACCTATAAGTATTTCCTTATTTAAAATACAAACAAGCTTTGGATTTTATTTACAGTGTCAGAAATTCTGCATAACATATAAGAGCCGCATTAGGTTTACCAAAAGGATACATACCAATATATATATATATGTATATATATATATATATATATATATATATATATATGTATATATATATATATAATACTGAAATGTTGAATTTCAGTATCTAAAGACTATAAAGCCAAATGTTTACAATAGCGAAAGTTCATAATCGCGAATTCGGATTGTGTTTTGATGGTGCGTGGTGCTGTGTGTGGATCTAGGTGTTATGTCAGGTAAGTGAGTGTCTTGCAAGGGTTTTGAGTGGGAGTTAGAGTGTATGTGAGTATGTTGATATGTTTGATGTGTGTGTGAGGGACAGGAGAATGTACATGTGTGAGTTGGCTTTTGTTTCCTGTTTGTGCGATCTTGGAGTTAGTATATATAAGGGGGGGTGGGGGCGCAGCCCCTCACATGGGGGGTGCAGGGGGGGTTTGCCCCCTGCTTCTGTGTGCATGAGTTGTGTATGTGTGTAGTTTTGTTTGCTTTTGTTGTGATGTGGGTGTTGTGGTGTATGTATGGTGTAGTGCATGCGGTTTGTTCGATGTTTTGAATTTCGCGGATTTGGGTTTGGGGTTTTGTTGCTTTAATGTTTTGTAGCTTCGGTTTCATGGTCTTGTGATACTGAAATTCAATATTTCAGTATTTTGAGATTATGAAGTGAATCCATATATATATATATATATATATATATATATATATATATATGTATATATATATATATAGATACACACACACACACACACACACATATATACATATATATATATATATATATATATATATATATATATATATATATATATATATATATCTTTATGTATATATCAGGTTAAAATCTGTGTATAACCAAGAATAATTATGAAAAAAAATAATGTGTTACAGGACTGTTTATCTACTGTATTGCAAAATAAGGTAATATCAAAATCCAACAAACTTGCATTAAATGTTAAACTCATGCACAATTATCTATTTTCTTCATTATGGTCCATTTACAATCATGCTATAATGCAGGACGATTTCATTTAAAAATCCATACATATTAGTATAAAGTACAGGCCTTATTAATAAAGACTATTATTTACAATTTATTATTCCTAATAATGCCTTCCTCATCCCAGTTAAAAAAGATCTAGATTTCCTTGCCTGTTCTAACAGATGTAATGATTATGGTTCAGAAAATGTCATCCTTTAGAAGGAAACTGGATGAGACAAAATACAAAATGCAACAATAGATTTTTTTGACCTGTTCACTAACCTGTTTTTCAAGCAGAAATAAATAAAAAGTTCAATTAATTTCATTATCTCTGTAATTCTGCCTTAATGATCTGTTGTGCTGGAATACTTATGCATTTAAAATTGTAACTCTGCTGTTATTTTCAATAACCAATTGTTTGCTGTTACATGTAAAATGATCTCTTGTGAATTTCAATGAAAATGGGCACTAGCCCAAGTTTAATAAAATGGCAAAATAATCAAATAACAAATAAATAAGTAAACAAATGCAATTCAGATGGGAGTGGTTCAAAATTGCTGGCAGAAGCCAGACACAAGTTATAACTATGCATTTTGAAAAAAAAAGGTATGCTAGACATGAGATATATATATATATATATATATATATATATATATATATATATATATATATATATATATATATATATATATCTACATACACTCAGAACCAGACAAAATACCATCCCTATATATATATATATATATATATATATATATATATATATATATATATATACAAACTCCGCTCAGAACCAGACAAAATACCATCCTACAAACCCTTCTTCAACCCTATGTTTCCAATAGACCACTATGTTCCTCTAACAAACAACAAATAAAAACCTACTTATCCAGAAAGTAAGCAGGTGATTCTCTATTTGCTAATTACATGGGTAAAATCTGGAATGAACTGCCAGTTAACATTACCTCCATTAGATCCTCACCTCCATTCAAAACTACCCTGAAACAACACTTCCTTACCAAATCACTCTGCTCATGTTCCGCCATCAGTTGACAGATAGCGTCTCACTCTCTACTGTCTCTTCTACAAATCTTCCTAGCTAATTAAAGAAACAGTAACTATATCTTTTAACATCATAATATAGCCAACCTTCTCATAACCTGCTTTTATGCGTCATTGCCTAAATGCTACACCTATTCACCTTGTGATCTTACTGTAACTGCAATCTTTTCACCTTCACCTTCTTACTATCTATACCTTCTCATGCCTGCATAAATTCCACTAATGTACTATGGGATTGTATAACTCTTGTGAGCATAGCACATTGTATACCGATGTACCACAAACTCATCCTTTACTGATGTATATAACTCACATTTAAATTATGTAATGCAAATGCTGCCAGTTGTACTTTGATATGTCTTGTCTCCATATTTGGATTTTTTTCATATTTGTATTTGTACTAACTAGAGCTTTTCTCCCCAGGCCGCCACTGATAAAGGACACATGTCCAATCTGACATTCCCAGTAAAAAAATGTGAAAATAAAAAAAAAAATATATATATATATATATATATATATATATATATATATATATATATATATATATATATGTATATAAGAAAGTGTAGCTTATCTTGTTGCCGATGTGCAGTATTTGATATTCATAACATCATGCTGAGCCATAATACAAAGGGAAATTACAGAATATGCTAATGAAAGCATAAAGAATATAAAGTACATGCTAATTAACCAATCCAGCATGGCAGAGGTATTCAGGGAGATAAAACACAATTGTGCACCCTCAGTCTTGGTGTTTGCTCTGTACACCAAAATGCTTTGAAATACTGCATGATTGCACTTAGAAAAGATAAACATATTGAGGGCTGCTGATGCTTCTATTATGCTGTGTGTGCAACAGGCTTTAAATCAGGGTGCTGTCAAACCCCCGAAAAGAAGAAGAAGGGAGTTTAGACCCCATTTGAGTTATCATGGATTGCATGGCACAGAAATTGCTGAGAAATAAAGGGTGGACAGGGGAACACTGGAGGGAATATGTATCCTCTACCACCCCCCACCACAGGCTCCAGGGGAATTGTGGAGAACCCATGCCAGTGGAAACAAAGGTATGTGTAGCATTTTATATACTAGCTACTGGCACTTTCCAGAAACCCAAAGGGGATATATTAGGGGTGTCATAGGCACTATCCCCTAGAATACTGCAACAGTTTTTAAATGCAATGCTATACATGCAAGGGAGCACATCTGTTTCCCACACATCCCACAGGAGAGAGAAAAAACATACAGGAATTCTATTTAGTATCACACTTCCCTGAAGTGTTGAAGGCCATAGGCTGCACACACATAGAAATAAGATCCACATCCTATGAACAGGGAAGGAGATATATCAACAGAAAAGGTTTCCACTATATCAAATGTCAGGTTGTCTGTTATGCCCAAGGGATCATCTACAATATCTGTGCAGGTAAACCAGGAAGTTTCCATGACTCACTCATATGGTACACTTGTGAGCTGTTTGCTAAAGGGGACATTCCTCAAGACATCTAGTAGGGGCTACAGGTTATACACTGCAGCCCTGGCTCATGACACCCATGAGAAACTCCACTGAGCAAGGATACCATGAGACCCATGCTCAAAACAGAAATATCACAAAACATGTGTTTGGTTTGCTTAAATCAGGGATCTGGTGTCTAGACACATTAGGAAGTGCTTTGCAGTATGACCCAGGCACCTCTGTGCCATGTTATACACTATAATTGTCAGGAAACAGCCTCTAGAAGGACAGCAAGAGGCAGGACCATAGCTTCAAAGACCACAGACAGAGTCAGCAGCAGCAGCAACATCAGCAACAGGCAACAGCAGGTACATGTGAGTAGTCTGATGGAAAACCACCAACTGCAGATGGTGCTAGCAGATGGAAGCATGTGCAGTATTCCCTGGCTCTGGCTATGAGCCAAAGAATAGCTTGCACAATCACTACCTAGGTGAACAAATAAGATCCCATGCTCCGTGCACATATACATAGCAAAACCGATGCCTGTCAGATTACACAAACTGTACTTAACTATGTAGTGACTGTGTTCTAACATCATCAGATAGTGACAAACCCCAAGGACACAATTTGTACCTGCAGTAATGATAAGGTAAGTGTGTAACCTGTAAAGAATAAAGTTATATAACTGATTATTCTCATATTTTAAATATACATATGTCCCTATAAGTCCCTAAGCACAGCATTTGTCTAAGATGTACATTTATGTCAGTAATATCTCCACTATCAGATTTTTGAAATATACAGTTATGTATTAGAAACAATAGTGTGCATTAACCATTTTGATTGACCATCATTTATAAAACATGGAACAAGTCAATAATACCCTCATTTGTACAACTATCTGAAGAAGCAAGAATGAAGTACCTATTGCTGTAATGACAATATTTAACTGAAATACAATGAGGTTCAACAATTATAGAAGCAATCATTCACAAATGAGTAGAACAAGAAATCAACACCTTTTCTTCTACAATACATATTGATAAGTGCAAGCATGTGAATAAGCAAGCATCAACTATCCACTGTGCATCAGACTTACATGTGCCCTAAATCAAAAAGATATGTGCAAAGGGCAGGGTACAGTCATCATCATATGCACAGGGTGGGGCTAGAAGGAGGACACCAAAGATGGGAGTGTGTGCAACTAAGAAACACATGTATCATTTCAAATATACAGTGTGTAGGGCCAGTAACAACAGATGCATAGCACTCAGTGGTACTGTTTAGATAGTTTGCATGTGTGACAGGTGATATGGGCAAATATTTTTCTTTTCAGTGCATGTCTGTCTGCATGAACCCTATCAAGCACAGTGCTATACATTCTGGCATCTCAGTCATGTATGAGACATGCATTGTAGAGAAGTCTGTTCAGCATCATTAACCCCAACCAAAAGAACCACCACTGCCAGTAGTTGAACTGTTACTTCCACAGCCCTGGTTAAAATTCAGGATACTACCTGAATATGAGTGATGTCTGCTGCAGGAGCTGTCCTCACAACTGTGTCCAGGACCATGGCCCCCGGGTTTACCATGTCTTGGTATGGACAGCGCATCACTGAGAGAGCAGTTGATGTAGTGTCACTGCAGGATCAGGTTATGTATGGCCATGTTTACTAATACCTGAAGATGTATTGGTTCTCTCACCAAACGGATCCCCACCTTCTCCCAACAGACATTCTATCACAAGCAATCCTTGATCCAGTGTATTGCTCATCCTGTATAAGGCATTGTGCACATGGTTCAGGGTGTCATTCATGTCATAATGCACAACATTTACTAGTCACATTATCGCTTCCAAGACCCTGGTGGAATATTCCTATCACACCTTTCAATTGTACAGATTTTCACAGAATCCTCAAATTTTTGCCTCATATTTTTGGTCTGTTTTTCACAAAACTGTGGT